>NW_021703765.1:81662137-81673365 GCF_005190385.1 Monodon monoceros | reverse complement strand
GCCTTCTCGCTCACTGTCATCGAGGCCCGGCCTTCTCGCTCACTGTCGTCGAGGCCCGGCCTTCTCGCTCACTGTCGTCGAGGCCCGGCCTTCTCGCTCACTGTCGTCGAGGCCCGGCCTTCTCGCTCACTGTCGTCGAGGCCCGGCCTTCTCGCTCACTGTCGTCATCGCTGCGGTGCCGTCAGGGTCTCAGCTGGGCTGAGGATTCTTCATGGGGGCCCCCAAGTGGCCGCCACCTCCAGACCCAGAATCGCCACCCGCCCTACCCGTATACCCACTGTTGCTGGGCCCTTCCCTCCTGGTGTTTGGTGGTTTACTGCTCATTTTATTACAACAAAGAAAAAGAGAAGTGTTGACCTATGTACCAGGTACCACACGAAGCCCTGCATAGCTTCCAAAACGAAATCGGAAACTACCTCCAGAGTCTGAAACAGATGAGTTCTCCCACCTTCTAGAACGTCACCTCCATGAGGGCAGGGATGTTGTCTGTCTTGTTCCCCGCTGTCCCCCTGGTGCCTAGAACAGAATCTGGCACATAGTAGGCGCTGGGCAAATGTTTGTCGACTGACTGCACGACATCATATCAGCAGGAAGCATTTCCCATGCATTTGCTAATGACGATTCCACAAAAGGAGCTCCTGTGATTAGCCTTCCTTTGGGGGGGGGGGGGGGGGCGTCTAAGATGACGAGAGGGGAAGGAATTGGCCAGCATTGGCCCAGCTGTTCAGGATGGAGCCCACGGCAGAGCTCGGGCCTCTTCCTGCCGCAGCCGAGGAACAAAACCCACTCTCTTCTCTCTCTGCGCTCCATCACTGCAACTTGAGCTTTTATACACAGTGGATTTTCAGAGCCTGTGGTTGACATCCAACGAATAAATAGATGGGTGGAGAATAAATACCTCTTGGAACAACGTCAGCAAAGCTCTTCAAGACCACTCTGGGGGGCTTACTTCTTGGAAAAGGGCCTCACCTCTTCTTTCAGAAAGAGCTTCATTCTGGAATCCAGGCAGCAGGCAGGGCTTGCTCCTGGAAGGGTATTTCAACATTCATCAAACGTAATTATTTCCTCAAGTAAAATATTTAAACAGAGCTTCACAGTATCCAACAAAAGAAAATGAGTTTTAGGGGAAATACACACACACACACACACACACACACACACACACACACACACAAACCAAATTCTTTCCTCAAAACATAAGCTGGAAGGATTTTTATCTGCTCTCAGAGGGAAAACTCAAGAGGTTTAATTTAAAACTTGGGCGGGCTCATGGCTTTTCAATGGGGCGATTGTTCCATAGTCAGGGAATGAGATAATAAGAAAACGTTTTCAAGTCCAGTGTTTGGTTTGGCTTCAGAAATTCAAACTGGAGTTCTTCTAAAAGCTCTCGGGGCCCTGTGAGTGCCTCGGCTGGAATCTCCTCAGGTCAGAGACCAGATTTGCAATAACATTTATGCAATCAGAGACTTCCAAGGGAATGCAGGCCAAGTGATTGCCTTGTGCACGTGTGCAGAGCTGGGACAAGGACATGGTTACCTACCCTGGGGGCTTGTCACCCAGTCCCCAGGTGCCCAGAGCCTCTGTATTGGTGTGAAACATGTACTGAGCAAGACCTAAGAATCACCTGCCCTTATCTGGAAGCCCCCGGGGCAAGACAGCATCTTTTGACCTGTCAGGAGTTCGTCATTCTCCTGCTGTCTTTGTCAGCCCACTAGCTAGGAAATCCAAAACTATCTTCTCAAAAATTCAGCCTGCATCCTCCCAGCTTCCCTGGGATTCTTTCCCTGTGGATTTTATCGGGTGGAAATGGGCAAAACCGTAGCGTGAATGCTGATGACCGTCTTTCCCCTTGGCTTTGCTTCTCTCGTTCTGCTTTGGGCTGTCTTGGGAAAATGCTCATTTTCTATGAGAACAGGGCTTCCCAGGGTCAAGTTCAGGGTGCAAGGGAAGCCGGGCAGGATGTCTTGGTGGCTGTTTTCCTGGAAGTAACCGGCACTTTGGGGATGGCCTCTGATCCGTGGGTGGCTAGGCGGGAAGGCAGCTTTGGGGTTGGACCACCACCCCATGGTGTCTCCCTAGGGAGGACACTGTTCAACCCGGTGTAGTCCCCAAGGGCCTGCACTGAACTGAACTTTCTGTGTCCCCCTACTTAATCCCCACAGCAACCCATGGAGGCAAGTACAGTTAAAATCCCCATTGATGGGATGAGAAAACTGAGACTCCAAGTGGTGACATGCAAGTACCCAAGGTCACACAGCTGGAAAACAATGGAGCTGCGATTTAAACTCAGGTTAGCCTGACTCTGGAGATTCTCTCTTGTCTAAACCTTTACAGTCTTTGGTCCCCTGAATTTTTTTTTTTGGCTGTATTGGGTCTTGGTTGCTGCACGCGGGTTTTCTCTAGTTGCAGCGAGCAGGGGCTACTCTTCCTTGCAGTGCACGGGCTTCTCATTGCGGTGGCTTCTCTTGTTGCGGAGCACAGGCTCTAGGCGCGCAGGCTCAGTAGTTGCGGCACGTGGGCTTAGTTGCCCCGTGGCATGTGGGATCCTCCCAGACCAGGGATCGAACCCATGTCCCCTGCATTGGCAGGAGGATTCCTAACCACTGCACCACCAGGGAAGTCCTGGACCCCTGAATATTAAGTCCAAGAGAAGCCCGAATGATCACTCTTGCAGCCTCATTTCTTCCAGGCACTTGGGTTTTAGAGCCTCTGTTCAAAACACATGAACTCAACCAGCCGATATTGGGGATACAAGGCATTAAGTTTTTCTAGGGGAGTTCCCTGGTGGCCTAGCGGTTAGGATTCCAGGCTTTCACTGCCGTGGCCTGGGTTCAATCCCTGGTCGGGGAACTGAGCTCCCGCAAGCCGTGCGGCCAGGCCAAAAAATAAAAAAGTTTTTCTAGGCAAATACTTAGAGAAAACACAGACTGCCAGGGGCTGGGGAGAGGCGGCAATGGGGAGTGACTGCTTCATGGGTGTGACGTCTCCTGCTGGGGTGATGAAAATGTCCTGGGACTAGACAGAGGTGGTGGTTGCACCTAGTGAATGGGCTAAATGCCTCTGAGTTGTACATGTTAACATGGTTAATTTAGCGTGTTATGTGAATTTTACCTAAAATTTTTCTCTCCTGTCTTGATATCTTTCCTTTATCTAACGTCTCACCGTGGGAGTTAATCTTTGGTCTCAAGGTGTTGTCAATGCCACCACTGGGGCCACTTCCTTTGTTGGAAGGTGCTGAGCTAATACCCAGACATAGGTTGGGGTATCTCATTGGCCAGCTGTCCTTTTAGAAAGCACAGGGAACGGGATGCCAGACAGGTACGTTTTGCTGTTTTATTTTTGTTGGGGGGAAAGGGATACGGGAACAGTGTGGTCAGCTGGAAGGCGGGATGTTGAAGTTCACCGGCTTTTCTTGTCTGGGCTGCTGGTCAGTCCAGTACATCCGTGTCCTGACTCCATCAATTGTCCCCAAGACCCTGACCCTGCCCGCCAGGACAGCTGGGGTTCCTGAACCATCAGGCCTAGGAGCACAGCTTCCTGTGTATTTGCCGAAAGGCCTGATACAGCAATAGCTCAATTTTATTGATCGTGTCAAAAGCAGTAATTCAAGAAAGCTATTTAAATTCACCAGAGGAAGCCAGAGCAGTTATCCGCGTCTGCATCAGATTCTTCACCATTTTTGTTATTGGCTCTTGAGCGTGGAGACAGACATTTTGTGTAAGGCTGACGTGACAGCACAAGGGCCGGTGAAGGCTAGGGGAAAAATAATAATAACAGTTCGCCGGATATAAATCTATATGCATAAAGGTTTACGGGGTGTTACCATGGGGGCGTGCGGGCACCCAGTGGTTTCAATCCATTTTGTCCCTAATCCCAACCAAATCCCCGCAGCATAGTCCCACGGCCCCTATTTCAGCACATAATAACATTGTGATTTGTGACGAAGCAGGTGATTTTTGTTGTTGTTGCAGTCTTTCCCCCGTAGTTAAACTTTAATGAAAGCTTAAATCACACCAAAATTCTTGTGGGTGACAAGTGAATGAGATCAGTGGAAGGGACAGTGAGTGTGGTTGGAGGGGCTATGGCTGCAGGGAGGCAGGGGAAGGGGACCTGCCCCGACTTCTACCACAGTGCCTTGGACCCCAGAGGATAGCATCCTCCCTGGGCAGGAGTCATGATTAATTCAACCCTAAATCCCTGGCACTTGGTATATAGTGCCTGGTACACAGCAGGTGCTCAATGAATAATTGAATGAATGAATGAAGGAGCTGGGTGGCTACTTACTTTAAATTGTGGTTTGCCAAACTCAGCTACTCCTGTATATCACGATGTCGTGATATTTTCTCCGTCTGTGCTGGACATCTTCCGTTTGTCTCTGCAGGTCTACTCTCCACCCCTTTTCCATTCTGTTCCCTACAGGCTGACCCCTGTGGGCTGCATCCCCCAAGCTCCCAGCCCTCTGGTATCCAGCTGGATTCAGCCCATGGGAGGTACCTGCTGGCAGCTGGAGGCCGGTGGAAAAAGAAGCCAGGGTATTTATTCCCCAGCTTCCTCTCTGCCTTGCTTCGGGTGGGCTGTGTCCCTTCAATAAAGGATAAGACTCATATTGAGTGCTCCTCTCCTACAGCGCCCGGCTTCAGGTTCTAGTAAGGCTCTCACCCTTGTCCCTTTCATGTGCAGTAAAACTCCCCATATTGCTATTGGGGGGAGGGGTACTATCCCCTGCCCAGACTTTTACAAAGGGTCGCTTTGTTAAGTTTTCTCAGTTCCCCATCTGTGCCCTCCTCTATTTTCTTTTGGGATCCTGACTAATAGTATAGCTAAACCATTGCATTCTCATTATTAGTCCCTTTAAAAACAATTCATGTATTTTTATCTGAGTACTGACTTTGCCTTGCCGTCAGCAGTTCTCTAAGTGTAGTGTCAGACCAGCAGCCTAGAATCACCTGGAAGCTTCTTAGAAATGCAAATGCTTGAGCCCCACCCCAGACCTACTGAGTCAGGCACTCTGGGGGTGGGCCCAGCTACCTGTGTTTTCACAAGCCTTCCAGGGGATTTTTGACGCATGCTCAAGCATGAGAACTGCAGCTCTAAGTAATAATGCCTGCAAATCATAGGTTTGGTGTGTGTAGTCCACACTACGGGTTGCTTTCCCAATACCCATTCTTCTTACCTTTCTTTGTAATAAAACCCTGTTTTATTGTTTAGGACAGCACTGTACCCAGTTTAAACTCCACCTTTCCCAGCATCCTTTGCACGTAGGGGTGGTTCATGATCCACCTCTGGCCAAATGAGATGTAAGTTAGATGTGGTTGGGTCTGTGAAAGTTCTTTAAAAAGTGAGGGGTGGGGGTGGGGAACAGAAGGAACTAAGGCTGATCTCTTTCCCTTTGTTCTTTCCCTTCTTCCTGCCTGGAATTTAGATGCAATGCTGGAGGTAGAGCAGCCGCCTTGTGACCATAAGGTGACCATTAGAATAAAAGGCTTAGAAAAGGGCTCGAGTTACCATGGCATGGTGGAGCTGTCTCCTAACAAAGAGAAATAAATCTCTTATTTGAGTAAGTCACTGTGATTTGGGTTTTTAGATATATGTAGCCAAATGCAATTCCCAGTTAAAATAAATACATAACTATGACAGTAACAAGTGTTCCTCTGTGTGTGCCACTCCAAATCATGCAAGCCATGAAACTCTGTTTGCATGAAAGCCTCATCATTAAAGGCAAAGACACTGCTTGAAACTGGAAAAAAGAGGCTAGCCTAGGAGAGAGCTGGGTACATAGCAGATGCTGGGTTTTATGTGTTTGTTTTTACCTACATCCTTGCAAACGTGGATTTGAAAAGATTTCTGGAATCAAGTTAAGCTGAAATTAAATTGGGAGAAGAATTAAGGACACCTGGGAGGTCTCAAATGACATTTTCGCCCATCATCATTATCATTGTCATCATTACCAGTCTCAAAATCTCTAGAATACACACTGTTTACAGGGCCACATGCCAGGCAGTAGGGACTCTGAAGGCACACTGGCCTGATCTGAACTTCCAAGAAGCCAGTGTGCAGGCAAGAGGAGAGGCCAAGAGGGCATCAGAGTTGTGTAATCACAGAAGACTGCTTGGAAGAGGTGGCATTTGGACTGGCAGCAGGGGTAAAAGAGAATGCCCATTGAATATCTACTTTTCCTAGACACTGTGTAGAGGCTATTGTCAGCCTCATAACCTCTCTGTGATAAAGGGATTATCACGAGGGAACTGAGGCTCAGAGAGGCAAAGTGACTTGCCCAGTGTCACACAGCCTGTTATGTGTAGATCTAGGGCTCAGCTCTGAACTGTGAGAACCCAAGCTGAACTTATTATCATTTTAAATGGGGTTTCCCTAGGACACTGAGAAATGCGAGGGAGAGGACCCCAACCCCAGAGAGACCATAGCCTCTTAATACAGCCAAAGGCTTAGAATCTATCAGAGCCCTCCAAGATGCTTTTAATTATCCACATTTCCAGAAGAGGAGACCAGCTTAGAGATGTGAAGCCACTTCCCCAGGGTCACACAGCTGGAGGAGCAGAGCTGGGGCTCAGGCCTAGGTCCGTGGGGTTCTAGGGGCTCAAAGTGCACTGGGTATCCCAGGAAGTCTTCCTGGAGGAGGAGGGCTGAATGTGGCCAAGAAGGTAGTGGAGGGAAGATCTAGGCAAAGGTGTGGCAGTGGGAATATGCAGGGTCTATGTGGCCTGGATTAATAAAGAATCCAGTGTGTTTTTAAAAAATTAAAATGAATTAATTTTTAGCTGCATTGGGTCTTCGTAGCTGTGTGCGGGCTTTCTCTAGTTGCAGTAGTGGGAGCTACTCTTCGTTGCAGTGCACTGGCTTCTCTTGTGGAGCACGGGCTCTATGCACACAGGCTTCAGTAGTTGTGACGTGGGCTCAGTAGTTGCGGCGCGCAGGCTCTAGAGCACAGGCTTAATAGTTGTGGTGCACCGGCTTAGTTGCTCTGCAGCACGTGGGATCTTCCCGGACCAGGGATTGAACCCATGTCCCCTGCATTGGCAGGAGGATTCTTAACCACTGCGCCGCCAGAGAAGTCCCAAGAATCCAGTGTTCGTCGTGTCTTTCCTGTGTGCACCATTCTGAACCCTTCACAGTTATTAACCCCTTTCATCCTCACAACCTTATGAAGGTGGTACTATTTTTGACCCCATTTTACAGAAAGGAAACTGAGGTGCATTATTAAGCTCTCTGTTCTTGACTTTCAAAGCCTTTTTCTTATCGCTCGTTCTGCAGGCAGCCCTGCACCCTGAGCATGATTTCTGTGCAATCTCAGGTGACCGTAGGCAGCAGGGGCCATGCGGTTTGATCACTTGAGGCTTCTCCCTTAACCTCCTAATCTCACGGGTGGATGCTGTTGTACAATTGTTCTCTTCTTCCTCCTCTTCACCTCAGGGCCCCACAGTGGATGTCTGTAGCCCTCCTGCCTAGGTTCTTTCCTTCTGCAAGGAAATTTCTCATGTCCCGCTGGGGAATCACCCTTCCATTATACTTCACCCTTTAAGTGAGTCAAACTCTCCCCATTGCCACAGCCATTGGGTCAGGGACAGTCTTGTGACCCAGCCATGTGACTCAGGCTGGGCCAATGAGAACCTTCCCTGGGACTTTTGCTGAAGCTACTTGGGAAAAAGATCTCTCTTTCTATGCTATGTTGCTATGCTGGTGGGATGTAACTGAACCTGCCTGAGAAGGAAACCAGCCTAGAGGAAAGTAGCAGCAGGAAGGAGAGACAAGTGATGACATTATTTGCACCTCTGAATCCAGCCAGGCCTGAAATCCACCCGGGACTTTTCAGTTACATGAAACAAGAAATCTGAGAGTTGGATGTCTATCTCTGGCTATGCAATTGTCCCCTCCCTATCCCTCAATCTGGATCATTTCTGGTTGCAGCAGACTTTGCTGAGGTTTGGGGAGCAAGGGAGAGGTCTGGCAGCCAGTCTTTTTTCTCAAGACTCCCCCACTTTCCTGTTTTCCAGTGCTTTCCTTCTCTCACTCCCCAAGAAAGTCTATTATCTAAACATTCCTATGCAACCCCCTGCCAAGGTCAGGCTGCAAACCCTCATCATTGTGTCCTACAAAGGAAATGGCCATCCGCTCTTTCCCCATACCCCAGCCTCACAGACAAACCAGCTTTGGCCTTTGCCATGTCCACTTTCCCCTCGCTTTAGTGAGTAAGTTAATGGCACCAGAAGGTCTAAGTTCAGGTCCCAAACCCTCTGTTCAACAGTTGTGTGACCTTGGGCAGGTTACTTAACCTCTCTCTGCCTCCATAACCTGGTCTGTAGAATGGGAATACGGGTAATGCACTTGTCTTAGGGTTGCTGTGAGGATTAATTGAGTGAATTTATGGAAAACGTATATAGCGATTTCTCTATAAGCATTTGTAGAGAATGGTATAGGATGGCATAGGAATCAAGTGTTTTGTACCACCTCCATTAGGAAGCAGAAGTAGTTACCAATGTGTTCTAAAGTAATCATTCCCCTAACCCCAGTGCATCTGGAGAACTTTGAAAAAAAATTCTCCCGGGCTTCCCTGGTGGCGCAGTGGTTGAGAGTCCGCCTGCCGATGCAGGGGACACGGGTTCGTGCCCCTGGTCCGGGAAGATCCCACATGCCGCGGAGCGACTGGGCCCGTGAGCCATGCCCGCTGAGCCTGCGCGTCCGGAGCCTGTGCTCCGCAACGGGAGAGGCCACAGCAGTGAGAGGCCTGGGTACCGGGAAAAAAAAAAAGTCTCCTGCCCAAATAGAAAGGAGGAAGCAGGGTTGGGGTTAGGGTTAGGGAACCTTCAGCATGGGATGGGGGTGGAGGGCTTTGGACTTGATTCCTGGGTGGGAATGAGGTGCTATTTCTAGTTTTTCAATAGAGAGAGGAGATATCCCAAGAGTTTGCTTTATGGGGTGGTATGCAGTGGCGCCACATTCTTGCTATAACTTAAGGACTCCACCCACCCCGCTCCAGAGCTGGATAATAAAGGAGCAGTCACCCTGCGTGAGCTGAACAGCCTAACAGCTGACGTGGAGATGAAAAAAGGACCCAATCAAGCTAACAGCCCTTCCTGGCTGCCCTGCAATGATTGCGCTTTGTGCTGAGCTGGGGAAAATATTGGCCATTTAAGCTTTCACACTCTCTGGGGAGCAGCTGCGATAGGAGGGGCAACCGCTGGGTTAGACTGGAGAGAGTTTGAGCCGCTGTGGGCAGCAGAGAGGGGAGTCTTATTCCAGGCAAGCTCAATGCCCTTCCATGTCTGAAATAACTGCATACTCATGTTCATGCAGATGGCAGGCTATGGTGGTCTTGCTTTGCCCCATTTTACAGATGAGGAAACTGAGGCTCAGAACGAGAAGTGAGCCACTCAAGGTCAGATCAAATGCGGAAAGTTCCAAATGTGGACCAGGTCTGTCTGACTCCAGATTCCATGTAATTTTTGTTGTGCAGGTGGCCTCACAGATCTGGTAGGAACAGGATGGAGGAGGAGGTGTGGGAGTGGAGAAGCCAATTTGGGAAGCAAACCAGAGAGGGCTGAACCTGGGGGCTTTGCATGTGAGAGCGAGGGCAACATAGATGCAGCCAGTTGGAGGAAAAAGTGTGTGTGTGTATGTGTGTGTGTGTGCACGCACGCGCAAAAGAGAGAGAATTATCAGCCTCTTTCTTGGTTCTTCAGAATTCCCTGATGTCCCAGATCACTTTAAGGGCTGTGAAATATCCACTTATTTCTTATTCTACCTAAACCAGAAACATATATTTAATTGAGCACCTACTACATACCAGGCACTATGCTAAACTCTGGGAAATCTAGCAGAGGACAGGACAGACAAAAATCGGATGCTTCATGGAGTATATATTCTAATCGGGGGTAGAGACACCAACAAAGGTAAATAACCAAGAAGGGACAAAGTAAGGTAAGTTAAGAGCAGAGTCTCAGGCAGTAAGGCAGAGGGGATAGGAATGAAAATCTCTGGCATGGGCAGGGAGGAGGGGATGTTCAAGCTGGGATCCGTGTGTCAGGAAAAAGCCAGAGACTGGGTGTCTGTAGGCTGGGACTGGATGAGCTGACCTCTGACGCCCTTTACCTTCACCTGAAGGGAGAGAGAGTGAATAGAAACCCCTCAGATGATAGCAATTACCATTGATATCTTGACTGCAACTTCCTGAGAGACCCCGAGCCAGAATCACCCCTGAAGTCACTCCCAGATTCTTGACCCACAGAAACTGAGATAATACTTAATTGTTGTTTAATGCTGCTAAGTTTGGGGACTTCCGTTATGAGCAATAGATAGCTAATACAAGAGCCATCTCGGACGGATTGTTTCTCTTTGAGGGTGAGAAAAACCTTTCCTAGAAACTTGCCTGCCATTGGCCTGATTGTGTCACATGATCACAGCTAGCCCAGTCTCTGGTTGGGGGCATGATCATCCTGGACCAATCAGGACCCAGGGCCTGGGGCTGACTCTCTAGAAACACTGAGGTTGGCCGATGCTGGAGCAAAGCCCCGGAAGAAGATTTACAAACACTTCCTCCAGACCTCTGAAGCCTCCCATGGTTTAACCCCCGATATACCCTTTACAATGACCATTTATGGAACACAAACCGTATGCCTGCATTTTTACCCGTTTTAAGTTCTGGCTCCACAGTTTTCATGCGCGAGTTCCCAGTTAAAATCCCACCCTTCCTTCAAGGATGACCCCAGTCTCCATCTCATCTTCGGAGCCTTCCAAGGCCCCCCACAGGGGTTCATCAGACAAATACGGGTGATTTAACCACTTGCTGTCACTGCCTGGAGTTATTTCGTCACCTGTTGCTTGGTTTATAGTTGGTTCCTCCTCTCCCAGCCCCATTAGGACTGAAGGTCTTGTTGCCTCTTTATTGCTTAGAAACACTGGTTCAGGGGTCTGGGCACTTGGGTTAGAGTCACGGCTCCTCCAGTTCTCAGCTGTGTGACCTTGGGCAAGACGCTTAACCTTCTTGTGCCTCATTTTCCTCACCTTCAAGATAGAGATGATAATAGCACTTCTGTCAGAGGGCTGTGCTGAAGGTTCAATGAAGCTTGTGTATCCGACGCTCGGCACTTAATACAGTGTCATTAAAGGATTAATTAATTCAACAGAGCCCCTTCCCCTCCACTTTTGGAGGCTGACTCCCTTTGTTGTGGCCTGGGACTCAGGAAAGAGATGTTTTTTTTCTCTCTCTTCCCCCC
>NW_021703765.1:81571790-81661737 GCF_005190385.1 Monodon monoceros | reverse complement strand
CCTCCCTCTCCCTCCCTCTCTCTCTCTCTCTCTCTCTCTTTCTCTCTCTCTTTCCCCCTCCCTCCCCCTGCTGCAGTAGCTGGCAGCCACCCTGGCATTGATCAAAAAGGTGATTTCCAAGCCCTGTGCACCTGACCGTGATGCTGACAGCCAGCCCCTGAGCCCCTGAGCCCCTGAGCCCCTGAGCCCCTGGCAGGAGACAGCCCTCCTTGAATGTGTCCTTTCCAGACAAGGTGTCTGGCAGGAGCTTTCTTCCTCAGGCGGCTCCTTGCAGGAAGCCTTCCAAGGTGCCACCCAAGGGCACACCTGTGCCCAGGCTGGGGGAGTGTGAAATCAGGCCTGGCTCAATAGAAATCAGACGCTGGGTTCCCTCAGCTTCTCCTTTCCATTCATTGCTGCCCTGGGGGATTACTCTTGGGGACAGGACTCTGGGTACTTAGTAATAATAATAGTGATAATAATAACACCATCTGTTGAGATCTCCCTATGGGCCAGGCTCCGTGCCAAGTGGATTATTCCACTGAATCAGCACAGCAGCCCTGTGAGTGGGTCCTAGCGTCATCTCCACTTTACAGATGAGAATGCAGAGGCACTGAGGGCAAGGCACTGACCCTGAGGGGACAGGAGGGAACAGAAGCCTGGAATCTGACGAGTTGGAGAAGCTCTTGAGGGCTGTACCGTGCGTCGTGGGTCGGAGCACCGCAGCTGAAAACAGGAAGACCCTGCGCTTGAGGTCAGGCTGGCCTGGGTGAATCTGCTCCCCACTCACTGGGCAAGTTCTTAAAGCCCCAGCACCTCAGTGTCACCATCTGTAAAATGGAGCCAAATGTGGTCTCCCTCCTAGGCTGTAAGAGGGTTGATGGAAAAATGAACCTGGAGCCCATGATACACGTGGATATGTGGAATACAGTAGGTGCTCAGTAAACGAGAGCTGGAAAGGGAATTCCCTGGAGGTCTAGTTGTTAGGGCTCTGCACTTCCACTGCAGGGGGCACGGGTTCGATCCCTGGTTGGGGAACTAAGATCCTGCATGCTGTGAGGCACGGCCAAAAAAAAAAAAAAAGCTGGAAAGGCCACAGGAGGCTGGAATTCCATATTGAATAGTCTCAGAAAGAGGCCTCTCCCTGTCCCCCTACTTTTTCTAAGATGCTGGCTTTTAACAACCAGTTACTTTCAAGTGGGAATAAGAGAGAGTCAGGAAGGGAGAAAAGAATATTTGGTATGATCTTTGGCTACAAGTAACAGAAAACCTAACCCAGTGATGTAAACAAACAGGGTTTAATTTTCCCATACAAAAAGAAGTCTGGGAGGTGGGAGTCAGTTCCAAAGCTCAGGTCATTCCAGGTCACTGTCTGTGCTTCTCTTGGCCTCTCCGTCAGATCACAAGGTGGCTGCCATGACTCCAGGCATCACATCCATGTTCAAGGCTTGAATAAAGAGCACAAGGGCATCAGCTACCTTTGCTCCTTTTATCAGGGAAAGCAAAACCTTTCCTACAGTTGTACCAGTTGGCCTCAGCCTCCATCTCATTGGCCAGAACTGCAGAGGATCCTGAGGGAGCAAATAGTTAGACTTTCTGGACATGGTGGTTGATGCAGGAATGGAGAAAAGGCTGGGAATTTGTGATGGGTCGTCACAGTGTCTGTCACAGAGAGTCCATTTATTGCCAATATCTATACAATCACACAACGCTCCATAGAGTTAAGAGCACAAACCATGGAGGTGGGTCTCCTGGGTTCAAATCCCAGCTTGGCCATTTTTCTAGCTGTGTGACCTCGAGCAAGTTACTTAACCTTTCTGTAGCTCAGGTTCCTTATCGGTAAAAGGGTGATCATATTAGTACCTCCCTTGTTGGGCCATTATCTGAGTTAAATGTTAATTCATGCAAAGTGTTTGGACAGTGCCCAGCCTGTACAAAGCTCTTTATAGGTATTAGCTACTGTTATCCCCACTGCCTCCCATCCCATTACCCGTCAAGGCTGAAAACTGACGTAGGTCACGTTGTCCTGGTTTTTCTATGACTCGTTATGGATTAACATATGCACCAAAAATATACTCAGTAGCATATTGGCCCACAAGGCAAACTGTAGTGTTCTGAGATTACCTTGTGAATTCCCTCATATAAATAAAACCAGGAACTAGAAATGGCTCAGCCTTTTCCCCATCTACAAACCAGTCAATTTCCTCCTCCTCTGTGGAGTGCACAGGGCTGCAGAGAATACTCTTAGAAGAATAGAAAAGGCATTCCAGAATCCAGTGCTAATAACATTACTCTAAAAGCATTTCTCCCCTGTTCAAAGTTAACTCGCCCCTAATGATGATAAACTCCCCCTGCCGCTGCCTGGCCCTACCAGTCTGAGGAGGCCAGATGATTCTCCAAAGGAGTACATTTCAACCTCCAGCCAGGGTCCTGGTGTCCTCTGTGCTCTGGGGCAGCCTGGGTGCCAACAGTACCGGTTTGGTCCCTGGCAGGAGGCAGGTGCTGGGAGGCATGTAGAAACCGTCTGAATGTTGTCCTGGGGAAGGAAATGGCCACCCTGCTGTCTCCTGACCTCCTGGGTTCCTCTTTATGAACTTTCAAAAACAAAAGCCGCAGGGAGAAGACAAAGCACCACTTGCAGGAACCTGAGGAAGATGCTGGCATGTTTGGCTCATTTAAGCTGGATAAGACCCAAGTCTCGGAGGCAGCTCTGCAGATCTGACACTTGGAATGATATTCTGGTTTTCACCGGGTGAGTCACGCTTGGGAGACAGAGAACTGGGTTGTTGGCAGTTTCGTTTTGACTTTGTGACAACTCATGCCCTTCCCTCCTCACTCCCTTTATGCCAGCCCCAAAAAAGCATCCAGGGCCTGAAGTGGAGAGAGGATTTGTTTCTCTTGATCTGCTCAGGGGAGACTCTGAGTAGGACTTTCTTTGGAGATGTGGATAAACTGTGGTGTACCTAGGGTTGCTTTGTGAATTACCAAGCATCGTTGTTCAGGGAATGAGTCACAGTACTTTGAAGGCTTGACATTCTGGAGTCCTTAGACATGTAGCTGATCAGCAAAAGGGACGTTTCACCCTTGTGGCCTCTTTGGAGCTGGGAACATTCTGGATAATAGTGCATTTACTCTCTCCACCAGCACCATCTCAAGATTTAGCCTAGACTCTGTGGGTGACAGGGAAACTTAGACCTTCTCCTGCCCAATGAGCCCAGATCTTACCAGTTTTCCCCAGAAGTACTCACTGTATCACATATTTACTATAGGGCACATTCAAATGAATTATGTACTGAGAATTTAAGATGATCACAAATGGACCATTTTGACCCAAATGATCACAGTAGTTCTGTGCTGTGTCAGGGGCTAGTGATACAACACAGATGGGGTGACCTATGTATGTCTGCCATGAATTTTTTAAAGAAATATTTGTTTATTTTTTTGGCTACACCTCGCAGCTTGCGGGATCTTAGTTCCCTGACCAGGGATTGAACCCGGGCCCTCGGCAGTGAAAGTGCCAAGTCCTAACCTAACTGGACTGCCAGGAATTCCCTCTGCCATGAATTGATGTCCCAGACGTGGAGTGTTAAATGAGAAAAGCAAGTCAGAGAACAACATGGAACAGAAAATGGGAAAAAAAGGAAAAAAAAAGTTAAAAACCAAATCAAGAAATTTTCTGCCAAGAAGTGGTATGGTGTAGTGGTCAAAGTGAGGATCAAAGCCAGACCGTCTGAGTTCACCACTGCCCACCACTGGCTAGCTCGGTCCCTATCTGAGCCTCACTTTCTCCATCTGTAAAATGGGGGTAAGAATATAACAGCCCTAGAGGATTTGCTAGGGGCGCCATACAAGAATGTGTTAAAGGAGTCCAGTCCTTCCCAAGGGCACCACCGCCTTTGACTGTGGTTTTCATCTCTATGCTGGGGGTTGGAATCTGGGGGATGATGATCTACTTCCCACTAGAAATGCTGGCATTTTTCACTGTCAGCACATGTGGATTACATGTGTAAATTTTTAACAAGAAAAAAAAAAAGAAAATTAGTAATGCTATTTTTAAAGAGAGTTTTTAAAATCTCCTGGCCCGCTGAAGGGCCATTGTGCAGTTTGGGGGGTGCCGGCTGGGGAGTGAGCACAGGGTGGGCTCAGCCTGTGGCCAGGGCTGTGGGTGGAGGCATGCTGCCTGGAGAAGGTGACGGGGCCGCTGGACGCTTATCAGGGGTGGGGTGGGGAGCTGTGCTTTCCTCTTGAGAGGCCCCTCTCATGTTACCTGGCAGCTTTAGGACAGAAGTCCTTTAGCAAAGCAGGCTCCTTCCTGCCCAGTGATGAGCTGAGATTAAACGCCTGGTTGAAGCACAAAGCAACAGCTTCATCTGGAAAATTCCACTGCAGGGTGAGGCTTGCCAGGCCTTGAATGCAGGGGCCTGGGGATGCCTGAGTGTTCCCTAAGAGGTTGGCTGGGTTCCAGTGGGAAAGGGGTTCATTCAGTCAAGTAGCAAATTTTTCCTGAGCACCTACTATGTGCTAGCCACTGTTCTAGGCACCGAGGACATGGCCAATGGATAAATAAATGCCTGTGAGAATTCCACACTCCAGTTGTGAGTTCTATCAAGACACTAAAGTAGTTTGATGGGACAGAATGTGACTGGGTATTGGTGGGGTGGAGGTAGGGGTGGAGTGAGCGTGTCTACTTTTGATCAAGTGGCAGGGAAGGCCTCTCTGAGGAGGTGACATTTGCACAGAAATCTGAATAAAATAAGGGAGCCAGACCTGGGTATCCGGGGAAAAGCATGCCGGCCGAGGGCACAGTGTGTGCAAAGGTCCTGAGGTTGGAGTGGGCTTGGCATGTTTTGGAAAGAACGTGGAGGTCAGTTGGAGCCTAATGGTTTAGGGGGGAAATGGTGGGAATGAGGCCAGTAAGGTGAGCGGGACCAGATCATGCTGGGCCTTGTGGGTCACGGTGAGGAATTTGGATTTGGGAATTTACTTCCTCGTTCACTCAATATACCTGGTTTTTCAACACCAGTTCGGTGCTCAGGGTACACTTCTGGATGTTTTCAGTTTATCTAAGTCAAACGGACTTTTTCTGTTCACACAGTAAATGTTGGGGCAGAGCCTACCTGCTCCCCTTCCACAATTGGGAACAGAGGCCCAGAGGAGATGTTTGGGATGACAGGCAGAGCTGAGGACCAGCAATGGTCAAGAGTGAGGTGAGCACGGCACTCAGGGCACAGAGCGGAGGGAGGTGCGCCCTCTCCACAGAGGCGGCACCTGAGAATGAATGAGCGCTTCCTTGAAACTTGCACCTGGATGCCTTGCTTGTCTCACTGTCATCCAGGAATTGCCGAGGACTCTTGGACCTGGTTTCTACAGACCCAGGAGGTCCCTGGAGCAGCTCAGGCCCTTGAGGGCGGCAGTTGAGGGGGTAGAGATGCTCTCCTTGAGGTCACCTTGGGCCAGCTACCTTCAGGAAGCTTCCAGCAGAGCTGGCCAGCTGTTCCTCCATCAGCCCTGTCCTCCCCCCAGACACAAACATGTGTGTCCCCTTTTCACCTGTGTGTCATGTGTGGGTGGTACCACCACATGTTATGGGTTGAATCGTGTCCCCCATAAAGATGTGTTGAAGTCCTAGTCCCCGGAACCTGTGAATGTGATCTGACTTGGAAATAAGGTTTTTGCAAATGTAATCCAGTTAAGATGGGGTCATTCAGGGCCCTAATCTAATACGACTGGCGTCCTTAGAAGAAGAGGAAAGATACAGAGGGAAAAAGTCACGTGAGGATGGAGGTGGAGATGGGAGGGATGCAGCCACAGCTGAGGAACGCCTGGGGCCATGGGAAGCTGGAAGAAGCCAGGGAGGATCCTCCCTTGGAGACCCTGGAGCGAGCCCAGCCTTGCCCATACCTTGACGTGGGACTTCTGACCTCCAGAACTTTTGTCCTAAGCCAAGAGTCTGGGGAACCTTGTTATGGCAGTCCCAGGATGCTAACACGTGGTGTTCAGCAGGTGAGGGTGCTAAGACCCTGAGGGGTGGCTAGAGCTGCCTGCAGCCACACAGCTGGTCAAGGTCACAGTCAGGACTTGAACCCAGGCCGCCTCAGTGTCAATCCAGGGCAGCTGCCCATCTGTCCCCACATGTACCTTCAGCCCTCTGCAGGGCTAGGGCTTTGCCCACGCACACAGACCCCATGAGGACTCGGTCAAATGTAGGTCCTGGTGTGCTTGGTCTGGGAAGGGGCGTAGCCCGGGCTCTGTTCCGCGTGAGGCTCTTGCCACTTGTCCGTGGACAACGCTTTGAGCAGCAAAGACCTAGAAGATGACTTAGCCGCCAGTCCAGACACCAGCCTACCTCACTCGGAGAGCATCGTGTTGTTCAGTATTCATCCCTCGGAGACAGTGACTCAGTCCAGCATGGGGTGAATCCCAATTAGCTGAGTCAGGGGTCAGCAAACCGATTTTCTGTAAAGAGTCAAATAATAATCCTTTCAGGCTTTGTGGGCCAGAACATCTCTGTTGCTACTAACTGGCTCATCTTGGGCTGTACTTTGTCCCGGTGGGATGTGATGACTGGATCTGGGCAGCCATTTGGGGACCTTGAAGAGCATGATCTATATTGAGGGCAGCAGAAAAGAGAAGAGAGGGAAAGAGCCTGGTTCTGATGCCACCCCTGAGCTGCTGAATCAACCAGCCCGGGAGCTCCTTCACCTCAGGATTTCTTATCATGGAAAATAGAAATCTTTTTCATTATTAAAGCTGTTTGAATTCGGAATTTTTAATTTGCTGCCTAGGACATTCTGACTGATACAACCTCCTCCAGGTGCCCCAGGCCTTTGAGCTGCTAACTTTCCTCCTGCCCAATTAAGCATCATCTTTTCTAGGTACTGCAGAAGGTGACCCATGACCAGGTCTCAGGGTGCAGTGAGAATTGCGCAGAATTGAAAGTCTAGAGGTTTGGCTCCCCGCCCCAAATCTGTGTGACTCTGACCAAACCAAGTGGCCTTCTGGTAAAACGAGGGCAACTCTACTGGTCAGACAGGTTTGCTGTGGCGTCCTAGGAAGGTAAATAACAACGGCTAGGACAGCAGGCAGGGCTCCACCCACAAGTCCTGGGTCTCTCCTCTGATTCTGCAATTCTGTGGTTCTGCAATTCCGTGTGCTTTGCTCCTGACTGCCCGTACTCTTGCCTCGCTTCTGCACACAGCTTTGGCCCCGTGTCCAGAAAGCCTGGCCGGCCTGGGAGTTGTCATCCCGCTGGGACAGCCCTTAGGCGACCATTGACAGTGTGGGGGTCCGGCCCCCTGCTCTGGAGGCAGGACAAACTTCGAGGTGTAACTCACGCTCCAGAGTCCCCCGCGGATCAGGCGAGGGCTGGGACGGTGCCGCAAGTGACACCTCAGCTTGGCATCCCCTCCTTCTCTGTCCTCTTCCCGCTGCTGGCCTCCCCAGGAGGACCTGGCTGCAAATCCTCATTTGTTTCTGTGGGAAAACTGGGTAAGCCCCAGGCGCGTACTCTGTGCTCGTTGCTGCTCTAAGTGCTTTGCATGTAGTAACTCATCTCATCCTTCCCAGGAGTCTCTGAAGCAGGTACTATTATCCCACTTTGCAGAAGGGGAAACTGAGGCCCAGAGAGGTTCAGTAACTTGTCCAGGCTCACACAGCTTGTCTCACTCCAGAGTCTGTATCTTAACCATTGCATTATACTATGCAATGGCACTCTGGGGCCAGCATCCTGGGTTCAAGTCCTGGCTTGGCTCTTTACTAGTCATGTGACCCTGGGCAAGCAATTTTGCCCTTTTGGACTATAGTCTTTTTATCTATTAAATGGGTTATCATGATAATTAAGTCATTAATACTTGTAAAGAGCTGAGTACACAATACATGTCAGCTGGTATTAGTTATTATTAAGAGAGGGATGTCTTAGAGCTGGCTTTGCTCTGCTGGGGTAGCGAGTGGGCAGGGAGCTCTCAGGACCCCTGAGTGACCCCTGGGGGAGGAGGAGGGAGGGGTAACCAGCTGAGCCCCAGCCCACTCAGTCAGTGCCCAGGAGAGGCAGGATGGGGCCCACGCGGAGTGAGGGCAACCAGCACTGTTGCCATGGCAGCAGCCTCCAGCAGGTTCCCAGCTGTCCAAGGAGCCTGTGGGGTCTCCACCCACCTCCCTGGCTGAAGGCAGCCAGGTGGCTGCGGGGCCTCCATGCCCATGCGCAGCCCCCTGACTTACAGCCGGAGTGTCTTCTGGCTCAAAACACACATCACTCAGTGATGACCCATGGGGGCGGCCACACAGGGAAACGTCAGGGCCACCCCTGAGGCCTGATTAACATGAAGAGCATCCTGCAATCTGAGCGGGGTTTGTGAGTGGGCGGGTGGGAAGGTGAGGGGGTCCTGAGGCCAGCACCCTCCTTCCCACCAGGGAACCCCGCCCCCTTTCCTATGCCATTTATCTGTCCAGGAGGTTGGAACGGGTGAGAGGATTTGAATCTAGCTGTGAAGACCGCCTGTCTGCCAGGGGCTTTGCTTGGATCGGTCCCTCCCAGTAGCTCCGCCTTAAAGAACACTTGCTGCGTACCAGGTGCTGTCTTTTTATTTTTTTACCTTTATTTTTATTTTTAATTTTTTGACTGCACCAGCAGGGCATGTGGGATCTTAGTTCCCTGACCAGGGATCGAACCCGTGTCCCCTGCAGTGGAAGTGTGGCGTCTTCCTCGGAGTCTCAACCACTGGATGGCCAGGGAGGTCAGCACTTTGGGAACAGGTCCTCGAATCCTCATTAGTCTGTGGTGTTCTAGCATTTTTGCCCCTGTTTTACAGACAGGAAAACTGAGGCACAGAGAGCCTAAGTCACCTGTCCCAGCAAGGCCTCTGCTTCCCCCAGTCCTTCTCTATTTCACTGAACAGGGGCCCTCAGATGACACCCGGGACACACGAGCAGGCATTTACTGGGCCCCTACTGAATGCAAGCATGGTTCTGGCCACTGCGGTGTGTGGAGATGAATCACGGCACAGCTGGGACCCCAGAAAGAAGCGTGCAGGTGGCCCAGAGATCCCGTTCTCCACCTCCACTAGGATTGCTCAGCTCTGGCCTAGAGGGGGGAGTCAAGTGTGGCCTGCAACCTTTTTTTCCCTCTGAAGGTAGGAACAAAGACCATCTCACTTGGCAATTACAGCAAACTCAGCTCTGCTGGTCTCCAGCTGTCTCTTCTGCCTGATGGGGTTTCTTTGGGGTAAATATTAAATCAAATCAAACTTCAAGCTCCCTGGCAAGCTGTTCTGTATCCCCACCACCTCACTCCCCTCCCCGGCAAGATCTCCCCTCTCGCCTCCTTCCCTCTGGCATCCAGCTGGGGGAGGCGGGATGCACGAATCCTCAGGGTGGCAGCAGGGCAGAAGCTCAAGTTCAAGGGCTGGTGTCGTGTGCCCAGGGGATACCAGTGCCCAGGGAGCTGGGGCTAGTCCTGACAGAGGTGAGAACTCTCGGCGGACAGCCCCTGGGGTCAGCCCCCGACACTCCTTTTCACAGGTTTTGCTCCTGGCCACTGTGGCCAAGCTGTGGGAGGTGGGTATTTGCTGCTCCTTCCAGAGCCTCAGTTTCCTCATCTGTAAAATGGGGCTGCAACCCTTTCTCTGCTCTGAGAAACCACCCTGTTTTGCAGACCTCATGAAAATAACACAGAGCAAGTGCCTTATAAACTGTAACTGTATCATTGCGACTCACTTCTGTACCACCTTCGTAACTCACAGAGCAGCTAAAAAATATGAAGTGTGAAACTCCCCTCCCTCCTTTCCTTCTCTTTTTCTCCTTCTTCCTCCCCCTCCTTCCCTCTCTCCCTCTCCCCTCCTCCCCTCCTTTCCTTCTTCCTTCCCTCTCTTCCTTCCTGCTTGCATAGAAAAGAGATTCTTAGCTCAGATAATTTTTCCCCACGCAGGGGGTTTCCGCCCCCGTCATGGGCGGGGGGACGGGTGGTCAGGGGACCATGGAAGGTGACAGCTCAGGCACCCAGACCTGCAGGCGGGCATGAGGAGGGAACATTATTCTCTGTAATGTCACGGTCATCCTCAGTACTTTTTATGTTCAAAGTGCTTCCTTGGCGCTGAATAATTAATTCTCGCCACACTCCGTGCGAGGGAATAAATAAATGTCACTTGTATGGGGTGACTAAGCCCACGGGGAATCAGGGCTGACAGCTTCAGGCGCCAGCAGAGGGGTCGGCTGGGGACATTGCCGTCAGAGCCCACGGCTGGGGCAGCACTGACTGGGAGGGGTGATGGGTAGGGCCCACGTGGGCTCGGGGCATCTCCTTTGCTTGCTCTGGAAGCATCAGGAGCATCCAGTGAGATGCAGGCCCCGGACCGCAGCGTTCTCATGTGCCTCCACCTTCCGGTCTGTGAAATGGGAATCATCCTGGTGCTTATTTCCCAGACTTACCGGGACCAATGCAGATACAGCCCTCATGGAGGTTGGCCCCAGGGAGAACTTTTGCACAGGATGTTGGGATGTCGGGATATCACTGCCACCTCACATGCCCACTGCTCCCCCACCCCCCGAAACCCCTGGGGTCTCTTCCCAGGCCTCACTTTCACCAGACTCCCTACAAGGGCCCCACCCACCCCTCACCTCCCACCCCTACCCCTCCCTGGGCTCACCTGCTCTGGCCCAGGGGCCCTGGTTCCCCACAGCTGTCTCGGGCACATGAAGCCCGTTCCCACTGCAGGACTTTCTGCTGGCTGTTCCCTCAGCCCAGAACATTCTTCCCCAGGGAGCCTGAGGGCTGATTCCTTGCTCCACCCAGGGCTCTGCTCCATGTCACCTCCTCAGAGAAGGCATCCCTGACTGCCCATCTAAAATGATCAAATGGATAAGAATACCACTGTCCTTCCCTCACCCCTTATTTTTCATGTATTCACTATAGCTCATCCATCCCCTCTGCCCCGGAGACTGCAAACTTGGTCAGGGCAGAGACCTTGTCCTTCTTGGTCACCACTGTCTCCCCAGTGCCTGGCATGTAGTAGGTGTTCAACAAATAATTAGTTTGTTCACTGCTGTATTCCCTGTGCCTAGAACAGCTCCCAGCACATAGTAGGTGCTCAATACACATTGGTTTGCTCGGTGTTGTCATCAGCCTAGTGACCGACGCAGAGTAGATGTCTAATATATATTTGTTGTCAAATTTGTTGATTCCTAGAAAAGTGCCTGGATCCCGGGACCAGAGGCAGACCCAGCGGGCCCAGATGAGACCCAGAAGTCTGGGAAGGGACAGGCACCCCTCGCTCCACTCTGGAGACCCCAACTTGTCCAGCTGAGCAGAGAGCAAGAGGAATAGGTACTCAACAAATATTTGTTTTATTTGTCATTGTATCTCTAGGACCAGCACTTAGTAAGCACTTGGTGTTTGGGGAATAAATGAATGATTGGATGAAGGGGTTGGATTCCGAAGCCCCAGAATCTTCCAGAACAGAGGTGCCTGCACTATGGGGGGAGAGGTTGGGCCACAGCAGCCGGGCGTGGCAGGCAGCACACGTCTCCACCGTGCTTGGCCAGCTCCGAGGCCGCTCGCCCCGGCACCAGGCCCGACCATGGCAGAGAAGGAGGGGACCGCAGATGGCCGGCCATCTGGCCGCGCAGAAGGCTGTCTGTGCCGGCGCCCCCCCCCATTCCCCACCGGCCCATGCTGTGCTTCCTCTTCCTCTCTGCTCAGCGGGGCCAGCGGGCGCGGGCTCGAGGGTGGGTGGAGGGGTCCCTGTGCCCTCCCAGATTTCTGGGCCTCATCTGGGGCCCCTGGAGTGTGTTGGGCCTGCCTCTGGCCCCAGGATCCAGCATGGGCCGGGTGGTGCAGGGGTCAGAAGGAGTGTGATCAGGGAGACAAGGACCAGGCCAGGTGGGCTCTGAGGACAGGGCTGGGGCTGGACCCGTCCCTCTTCCCAGCACACACACCGTGCTGCCCGCTACCTCCTACCCTGGCGAGGGTGGGCAGGGCGGGGCCTGGGGACAGAGAACAGGAGCCTGGGCGAGTTCCCGAGTATGCATCTGTATGTCTGGGGGTGCACGGGAGGAAGGTGGAATTTTGAATATTCCAGTTCACATATTTGAGTTAGATATTTTTCTGTCTGTGATTGAGTTCATGGTACATGTGAATTTTTAGCTAGATGTGTGAGGATACATACACATGTATTTGTGTGTGCCTACCCATGCTGTCCCAGTGGTAAGCGTTAGATTTTATTTTTAGGTGTAGGCCCCTATGTAGGGTTGTGTGGGCAGGTGGGCTTCCTGCACGCCTGTGTGTACACGCCTACGGGCTGGTGCATGGTCTAGCATGTTGTATGCGTGTGTGCCGGGGAACAAGCTTGTGCGAGGGGCGAGCGCGTCTGGTCTACCTGCATGTCTATGGGGTGTGTGCACATATGTACGCACATGCATTCAATGGTCACACATGTGCAAAAGAATAGGACTGTGTGTGTTCGTGTGTTGTGTGTACATGCATGTATTTATAGATGTGATGTGTATACCTGTGTGTGGAATGTGTGAGCATGTGCATGTTTGTATATATGGATGTGTGTACATGTGTTTATATGTGTGCAGTTAGGGATGTGTGTGTGTGTGCTGAATGTGTACGTATAGCCTCATGACAGCATAGACATTGGAGCCAGATCACCTGGGTTTACGTTCCAGATCTGTCACTTGCTGGCCCATGTGGTTTTAGGCAGGTGATTTAAAATATCTGGACTGTGATGGGGCAGCACAGCTTCTGTGGGAGGTCCAGGGATCTTGGGCTCTTTTTGTTAGATTAGAGGTGGGTTCAGGGAGTCAAGGACAGTTTCCTTAAAAAAGGGACATTTGAACTGGGTCTTGACAGGTGAGTAGGAGTTCAACAGTCAGAAAAAGTTTAGAACTCTCCAGGCAGATAGCACAGCATTTAAGAAGTCAGTCACTGGCTGTACCCCTAGTCCAGGCTATCTTTTCTTCCCCAGATGGTGCAGAAAGCCTTTCTACTGGTTTCTTACACCCTCTTTCTGAAGTGCATTCCGGACTTTGGAACAGATTCCTCCCCTTCCTCATGACCTTGCCCTTGGGCCAGCCCCTTAGCTTTTCTGTGCCTCGGTTTTCTTTTCTCTTATGAGGCTTTTGGTAGCTGTCTCTCAGGACTGTACAGATGAGGAAGTCAATGCTGAGATGTACAGAGGTTTGCTTAAGGTCACACAGTAGAGCTGGGAAAAGAAGCATTTCCGAGGAGTAGCCTAGGCTCTGTTAGAGGCACCAGAATGCGGGTCTCCATTTTGCAAAGTTTAGTTTGGACTTAAGAGTTTAAAGCCAACACCTCCTTCAACAAACATGTTATAGAGGCGGTATTCAAATTTCATTAATTGAACACGTTAATTGGGCACCTGCTGTGTGCCTGGCTCAGGGGACACATCAGTGTCAGATCCTCTAGGAACGGAAGGTCCAGACCTGCGTTGTCCAGTATGGTAGCCACTAGCCACGTGGGGTTTGGGGGGCAGAATAATGGTCCCCAAAGATGTCCGTGTCCTAATCCCCGGAACCTGTGAATATGTGACCTTACATGACAAAGGGACTTTGCAGATGTGATTCAGTTAGGGATCTCAGAAAAGGGAGATTATCCTGGATTATTGGAGGGGCCGCCCAGTGTAACCACAAGAGTCCTCATAAGAGGGAGGCAGGAGGGTCAGAGTTGGGGAAGATCCAGTAATGGAAGCAGACGTCAGAGTGATATGGGGCCATGAGACTCTAGAAGCTGAAAAAGGCAAGAAAACACATTCTCCTCCCTCCCACTCCGCACCCAAGTCTCCAGAGAGGAACGCAGCCCTGCCAACACCTTGATTGCAGACCAGTAAGGCCCAGTTCAGACCTCTGCCCTCAAGAACTGTAAGGGAATACATTTGCATTGTTTAGCAAATTCCCTGGCCGTCCAGTGGTTAGGATTCCATGCTTGCACTGCAGGGGGCGCGGGTTCAATCCCTGGTCCGGCAACTAAGATCCCCCATGCTGTATGGCACGACCAAAACTAAATAAATAAGTAAAATAGAAAATAAAATAAATTCCGCTGGACAACACTGGTTTAGACAGACACAAGCAGGCAAACAACAGGTGAGGTAACTCCAAATGGTGAAGAGTCCTAAAGCCTAAATCTACTGAGATATAAGAGCTGCCTCCCGGGGGTCTATTTCTCGCTAAATCCATGACAGGAATTGGGGGCTCAGAGAAGTTAAGTCACTTGCCCAAAGTCACACAGCAAGAGAAGCATAGGAGGACCAGGGAAGGTCAGGTTGCCCCAGCAGGTGTCAGAGCAGGTGGGGAAAGCTGGGAATTCAGCCTTTCCAACCAAAAAACAAGAGACCTCCTGCAGCGAACTCCAGGCCCCTTTCCCATGAGACTCTCATCCTCTTGGGAGACATTTCCCCCCAAACACTGGCCAAGGTGACTGTATTCATTTCCTGGGGCTTCCATAACAATTACCACAAACTACGTGCCTTAAAAGACAGAAACGTACTCCCTTAACAGCTCTGGAGGCCAAAACCCTGAGATCGAGGTGTTGGCAGGGCGGTGCTCCCCTGAAGAAGGCTCTAGGGGAGGATCCTTCCACGTCTTTTCCAGCTTCTAGTGGTTGCCAGCTTCCTGGGTATTCCTTGGTTTGTGGCCCCATCACTCCCATATCTGTCTCCATGGTCACATGGCTGTCTTCCCTCTGTGTAACACTGTGTCCAGGTTTCCATATTCTTATAAAGACACCAGTCATTGGATCTCATCTTTTTTTTTTTAATTGAAGTATAGTTGGTTTACGATGTTGTGCTAGTTTCTGGTGTACAGCAAAGGAATTCAGTATTTTTTATATATATATATATATATATATTCTTTTCCATTATGGTTTATCACAGGATATTGAATATATATAGTTCCCTGTGCTATATAGTATGTCCTTGTTGTTTATCTATTTTATATATAGTAGTCTGCATCTGCTAATCCCAAACTCTTAATTTATCTCTCCCCCACTTTCCCCTTTGGTCACCATAAGTTTGTTTTCTGTGCCTGTGAGTCTGTTTCAGTTTGGAAGTAAGTTCATTTGTACCATATTTTAGATTCCACATATCAGTGATATCATATGGTATTTGTCTTTGTCTGTCTGATTTACTTCACTTTGTATGATCATCTCTAGGTCCATCCATGTTGCTGCAAATGGCATTATTCCATTCTTTTTTATGGCTGAGTAGCATTCCATTGTGTACGTGTGTGTGTGTGTGTGTGTGTGTGTGTGTGTGTGTATCTCACATCTTTATCCGTTCATCTGCAGTAAGGCCTCATCTTAATTTAATTCTATGTGCAGACCCTATTTCCATATAAAGTCACCTTCACAGGTAGACACAAATTTGGGAGGGGGGAGGTTGGATAGGACATTATTCAACCCAGTACAGAGACTCCAAGCAATTGTCCTTGGACCTGACGGGTGTAGACCTGTGCTTCCCAGGCAGTGAGCTGGGGAGCTCGGGGTTCAAATCCCTGCTTCACTACTCACTGGCTGTGTGACCTTTGGTAAGTTACTTAACCTCTCTGGGTCCCATGTGAGGATGATAACAGCACCTACTTCTACTTCATAGGGTTGTTGAGGATTAAATGAGATAGTGCACTGAATGTCCTGGAATTGACTCAAGCCCACAGCAAGCTCTTCTTAAGCATTCACCATCATAACCTTCCTTCCCCAGTGGTTGAGAGGACCTGGGGTGGATGCAGACACAGCATTAAATAATCCTCAGTGACAAGAAAGTCACTCCCTTTCTCCTTTCCATTCTTCTGCCAACTTGAAGGAGAAAGTCTCCACGGGGTGCTGATATGTCTTTGACGGGGCTCACTGAGTCTGGCTCAGGTATCTTTACAACAAAGCAAGAGAAAGTTTCCATCTCAAAAAAACTTCATCCGGTCAGGCAGCAGGATGGAAACCAGATTTTGGTGATCCCCTTCGTGTCCTTGTATTTATTTTCACGGTCACCTTCTGTTTATGACATGTGATATTGGCTTTCCAATTATGCGGTAATCTAAGCTGTCTTTTTTAAGTCAATGTATTTTCTTAAAGAGAAAGCAAGTGGTTGATTTTAAAGAATTAAGCAAATGGTAGTTCAGGTGTGGAGAGGGCAGGAACTGGACCCATGAGTGCTGCAGGGGGGATGGGGCAGAGCTGCACGGGGATGCCTGAATGCCCCAGGAGTGTGTGTGTGTGTGTGGGGGGGGGGTGGGCAGCAGTTTGGGCATTTGAGGTCCAGAGTGGAATGTTTCCTTGTAAGCTTCAAAGGATCCAATTAGCTGGATTATCTCCTGATCTGTGTAGACGCCACCCGGGTACAATTCACATTCAACATCATCTCCCTTCTTTCAGAGGTGACCTGCCCAGGGTAGCAGGACAGAATGGGAACCAGGAAGTCCCACAGGACCTGAGTGAGGGAGTGGAGAGCAGAATGGCGCTGAAAAGTGTGGGACCCATTGCGATTCAGCCTCCTCCAATCTCAGCGAGAGGAAATTCTCCAGCCTGGGTTATGCAAACATCTAGCAAGTTCGCCTTCAAGGGTTTAATTTGCTTCCCCACTCCTCCACTTTCAGAAGGTGACAAGTGCCATTCACAAGTCAGTGAGAGCGGGCTGGGCCTGAGCTTCTGGAAGGACCAACACTGTAAAGGACAGTTTGTCCCCAAGCACGTGGGTCACCGCTTTGTCCCGGGAAATTCACAGCAAGTACTGAGTGGTATGGCTGAGCCAACTTCTGCCAGCAGGCACAGGGCTGTGTGCAGCTCAGGGGCCTCGGGGGACTCAAGCGTGGCCTCTCCTTTTTTTCTCGCGACAGACTAGCATTAACCCAGGCATGGGAGTGAGTGAGCTCTGGAGACAGATTCTGTTGTGCAATCAGACAAGTAATAGCTCCCCATGAGAGCCTCCACCCACAATCCCTCCGACTAGCTCACTCTTCCCAGTATCTGTTGCTATGTAACAAACCACCCCAAACTTAGTGGCATAAAACAACAGCAATGATTTTATTATGTCACGGTTCTGGCATCAACGAGGCTCGGCTAGGTGGTCTCAGGCAGGGTCCGAGTTGCAACTGAGGTCTCAGTTGCAGTCACATGGTCCCTGGGGCTGGGGTCATCTTGCTGTTTGCTCACTCACACATCTTGCAACTCACACAATAGATGCTGGTTATCAGCTGGGACCTCAACTGGGACTGTGGCCTCCTCGGGCAGCTTGGGCTTCCTCACAACATGTCGGCCTCACAACATGTAGGAAGAAGTATCTCAGGAGGGCCAGGAAGAAACTGTGTCACCTTCTGTAACTTAGCCTCAGAAGTCACATAGTGTCACTTCCATCGTAGCCACAGCCCTGGCCAAGAGGAGGGACATGGACCCCGCCTCTCAACTGCAGGAGTGACAACTTCATATTGCAAAGATAGCTTGTGAAATGGAAGAACTTGTGGCCACCTTGTAAAATACACTGCCACTCCCACCATTTCCTGCTCTAATTCCAGTCCAGATTCTTCCCGGCTTCTGACTCTGTGGACTTTCATCAGGCACCTAGTGGGCGCTCGCTGCTTTCATTAACATCCACACATTAACTCTCCACAGCTCCACTTTGCGGTCGGCCTGCAATATTCCCATCTCACAACCATGGGCTCTGAGGATCAGAAAGTCTAAGGCACCTGCCCAAGTTCCCACAGCTGTTCAGCAGTTTTAGGGAATATCAGTAGCTTTGGATGCCTCTTCTGGTCACTGTCCTTGCATTTCCTCGAAGATGACCCCTCCCTCACCTCAGACCATGTGGTTTGGGGTTAGTCTGACTCCACCCATTGGTCCATAGATGGGCATGTGACTAAAGCCTGGCCAATCAGAATTTTCCAAACCTGTAGCCTCAGTGATTGGTTCAGGGACCATCAGGTGACCCAGTTTGGTCCACTCAGAGATAATCCTAGAACAGTTGGGAAGAGAGAATTTTGGGGGTGACTAACCACCATGAATGCTCAGCTGAGCCTGCTGGGATGCCTTTTCCATCTTGAGGGCGAGGCCTACATGAGAATAAAGCCAACATAGACAAAAATGACCACGAGACAGAAAGAGATAGCATCCTGAGGTCGGTGCTTGAGCCCCTGGATCCAGCCATACCTGAAGTTGGCCCTACCCTTGGACTTTGTCATTATAAAAGCCAATATCTTTTCTTTTTAACTGAGGCCATTTTGAGTTGAGGTTTCTAGGCTAAGCAAAAGACTCTTGGCCTATAATGAGGCAGAAAAAGAATTTGAGTCCAAGCCTATCTAAGTCCAAATTCCAAATTCTTTCCCCAGAACCATGCCACCTCCCTGAGTCCCATCCACCTTCCATGTCCAGATCAACCCTTCCTTTTCTGTGATACCTTCCCTACAAACATCAGCTCAGAGCATCTCTCCTCAACTCTAATTGTTGGAGTTTGTGGCCTTTGGTCTAAGTGCTTTACAGGGAGGGCCCCCCTGATCCACACTATACCCTCTTCTGTAATCACGGGTGCTTGAAGTTTCACCATCAGAGCAGAATTCCTTTGGATTAAGCATTGCCCTCCTCAAGTGATTGTTTTAAAATCCTGATCCCCTGAGAGTGGAACTCGACTCACTATGGCCCAAGGAAAAATGGATAAGGGTGTTCAGGTTGGAGATATAGGGCAGTGAAACCACGAAGGCGGGTGTGTTTGATTCTGACCAGAAAGGAGGACGTGGCATTTAAGCTGCATCTTAAAAAAAAAAAAAAAAAAAAAAAGACAGGATTTGACAGTCAGGGATGTGGGAAAGGGCATCGGAGGTGGAAAGAGCAGACTAAGATGTGAGAATTTGTGGGGTACATTCAGGAAACGGCGTAAAATTAGCTGCTGTGGATGGTGTGTGATATAGGACAGAAGGCTGCTCAGATAATCCTGGGAACATGAAACACCAGGCTGAGGAAGTTGATCCTTATTTTCCTGGCAATAGGGAGCCACTGAAGGTGCTCGAGCAGTGGGGAGAGCCTCAATCAGAGCAGCACTTTAGGAAGGTTAATTTGTGCCCGGGGGTGAGGGAGGGAGTGGCTTGAAGAGGCCAGAGGCAGGGCCAAGGGAAGCCGAGAGAGATATGAGTTCATCTGAATAAGAGTCAGACAATGGATGGGTTAGGAGTGATGGGGGACATTCCTGGGGACAATTGCCTTGATATAGACACAGACTGGGTGCCAGCACAGGGGTGGAGCATTAGAGCAGCCTGTGTTTTGGCCCCTTTGCCACGCGACGTCCAGGCTCAGCATCTTCCTCCTTGAAGAATGGCATCCAGGGAATTCTCTGGTGGTCCAGTGGTTAGGACTCGGTGCTTTCACTGCCGTGGTCCTGGGTTCGATCCCCGGTCAGGGAATTAAGATCCCACGGCCAAAAAGAAAAAAAGAAAAGAATGGCCTCCATCCCCAGCCCTCCACATATAGATCCATGATGTGCAGACCAGGATGGCGTTACTTTGCATTGCTGAGCAGCTTTCCACTGTGTGGACGTACCACAACTCACTCACCTATTCACTGCTGGTGGACATTTGGGTAGTTCCCAGTAAGCCCCTTTTTAAGTGTCAATAGATGTCACCTCGCTCAAAGCAATAAAATCTGAGAAAGCGCTGATGGGATGGGCCAGCTATCTTTTATCTAGTACACCTTAAAACAAATGCATAAGTATCACAAATCACACATGTTTGTCCAGGACCATCTTTCTCCTGCTCGGGGCTCGCTCTGGCAGAGGCTGTGGGAATTGCTGCTGCAGTGGTTGTGTTGTTGCATGAGGATGCTGCCGCGGGACCGGAGATGGGCATGGACGCCAAGCCTCTTCTCATCCTTGGACGAGAGGCCTTCTGGAAGCCGCTCTGGCTGGGCCCCTGCCCCCCACCTCCAGTCTCAGCTGGATGGAGACATTGAGCCCAATTCATGCTGCCTTCAAAGGGCTCCTGTCTGAACCAGGCTCTTGGGCTAACCTCGGCCAAATCCTCGCCTAGGGAAACACACTGGGCCCTTGTTCGGACGGAGGCCCGCCTGCAGGAGGTCAGCCCAGCTGCGAGGGCAGAATCCCCAGCTCAGCCGTGGAGTGTGGCACGGGGGCTTCCTGGGCTCGCTGCCCGCCAGCCCCAGGCCCACCACCCTAGACGAGACAGAGGCTGCCTGGGAAGGCGGAAGCCTCACCTGGGGGTTCCCACACGTGTCCGCTGCTGAGTCGGGAAGGGCCAGTCCCTCGGCCTGGGGTGTGGATTGCGCTCCCCTCTACCGCTCAGAAACTAAACGCAATCCATTTTCCTTTCTTCCTCCTGGGATCTGAACTGCTTCTGCCCAACCAGAGCTCTTCTGTTGGCTATTAAGTGCCCTCCAGGCTGCAGATCTTAAGAATTATTCTACTGGGAGAAGCAAGCCTGAGAACCTGCCCACGTACAAGGGGAGAGGATTACACAGGGGCTTGAACACCAGAAAATGACAGGGATCCGTCGCGGGAGAACATCTGAGGGTCTGTCTCTCGCGCTGCTTGTTCTCTACCTCTGGGGAGATCCCCAAGGCTGTCAGAACCCCGTCCCCTCCCCCTTCTATAGTCCCCCCCCCCCCCCCCCACTGCTCTGGCACCCACCCACGTGTCAATGAGTCCCACATTTCTGTCTCTATCCACCTGTGTACTCAGTATTGCCACTCAGATGTCTCAAAGGGACCTAGGCACATCCAAAATCATTCTCTCCCACCTGAACTCCAGACCCAAATCTCCATGGTGTTGAAGGGAGAAACTTCTATGAGCATCTTCCTGGGCACGGTCAGAACTGCCCATCTTGGGGGCAGATCTCCTGGGGAGATAGCAGAGCAGATCCATCCCTGCAGAGACCGTACACTCACCACCAAGTGTTCCTGCAGACAGGGCTGTGCTCTCCAAGGCCACCACCTGGTGGGCCCGTCACCGTGACATCTCCAAATCCCTCCCCCTGCCCAGGGTTGCTATCTCCTTAGGTGGCAACACATTGTCAGTGGGTGGAGGGGAACCGAGAGGCATTTATGGAAGAGAGAACTGACGATGGGGAGATTTAATTCACTGCTGATCCACTGCTTTTCAGGCCGGGCCTGGAGGAAGCTGCAGACCCATGTGCTTGTGACCTTCATTTATTTCAGACTTTCCTGGGAAGGGGCTGGGTGGGAGGAGGGCCGCAGGTGGGGAGGAGGGAGAAGAATGGGCTGGGAGCTGGTCCACCCACCAGGGTACTCGGGAAATGAGTCCCAGGAAATTGTCTTGCAGAAAAGGAAAGAGAGGAGCCGGGTTCCATTCTCTGGTTTCTAAAAGGAGGCAGGAAAAAAAATCATTCTGTAAATTTGCAGTCCTCTCTCCCTGAGCTTTTTTTTTTTTTCCCTCTGCAAGCACAGAGGACATGGTCCCCGTGTCCTGCCACGGCGAGAGCGGCTCGTTAATTAAACAGACGACCAGATGTCACCGTTCATTAGGCCGCGTGCGCAGCCCCTCCAGGTGGCTCCTTCCCCAGACCCCCGCCCCTGGCGGCCCCAGCCCTGGAGAAAGAGCCTGGCACACAGCGGGGTGGAGGTGCCCAGCCCGCCCCCCACCCCCACCCCCGAGTCCTTGTCGGTAGGGGCACCGCAGCCAGACGCGAGGTGATGGAGACTTTTAATTTTCATCACGCCTGTCTGTCGAGCTCCATTTTAAATCACTTTAACGGCAGATTAAGAATATATAAGCTGATGTTAGAGGACATTCTTAGTGCCTTTATGAATATCTTAGATCAAAAGTTTGGCTTAATTGCACTTGGACATTAGAGGAGGCTGGGGTGGGGGCAGGGTGCGGCTCAGATGAGCCCCGGTAGTAAGGGGCCTGGGAGGGGAGAGGGGAGCCCCTGGGGTGTAGCATGGAGGGTCCACAGGTCTCAGAGAGCAAAACATCCGTCCAGCTTGCACATCATGATTGCGTTTTCCCTTCCCGTCCAGACCTCGCGTGCAACACCAGGTACACCTGCAAGCCAGGGGTAACCACGCCCAAGGCAAAGCCCTGCCCTGACCTCTCCGGAGCTGCAGCCTGGCAAGGAAGATGTCCAGTGACCAAGTAATTCCACATGGTGACCACAACAGCAGTTGTTGATCACATACGATGTATCAGGCCCTGTTCCACGCACCCGACCGACATATAGTATCTCATTTAATCCTCTATGGGTGGGATTATCATTCTCCTCATTTTAAAAAGCAGGCTAAGAGAGGTTAAATGACTTGGTTGAGGTCACACTGCTTTTCAGTGAGAGACCAAGGTTTGCACCCAGGCAGTCTGTGGTGCCAGAATCTGTGCTCTAACCACTACACCTTTCTGCTTCTCCCTCCATATGGGATGAGTGTCAAGAGAGTTTCCACGGAGAGATGGAGCGGGGGAGCTTAACTGGGGGCTTGACTTCACCCAGGGGCACAGAGGAGGCTTCCCAGAGAGGAGATGCTTCACTAGGACCTGATGGGTGAGTAGGAGTGAGGCCAAGTGAAGTGGGAAGTACGTGGCAAGGGAGCTAGAACAGCATGTGCAAAGGCCCTGAGGCAGGCCCTCTCTTGGTATGTTTGGGGAACAGAAAGAAGGATTTTTTTCCTTCTGTTTCATTCATGGTTATATATCCAGGGCTGAGTGCAGTGCCTGGCACCAAGTAGATGAGGAGTGAATATTTATTGAACGAATAAAGAGAGGAGGTCCCACTGCAAGGCCAGATGTCAGTGATCGAAAGAGGCCTGTGAACAGCCACCCCAGGACGCTTCTACAACCCAGCCCTTCTGCCAGCCTTCCGGTGGGGAGGGGCCCCCGCACGGCAAGGGCTGCGTGGGCTGCCAGTGCCAGTGCCTTTGTGTCTTGCGGAGTCTCTTGACACTGACATGGCCGTAGGGGCATGCAGAAGGAGACGCCCTCCAACTCTGCAGTGGGCATGCTTGCTTCGGCCTCCCCAGCATCCTTTCCTCCTGTTTCTGGCTTTTGCATCTCCATTTTCCTTTGGGACCATCTCTCTCCCAACTGCAGCCGGTGAGAAGGAGGGGTTCCACAACCCAAGTTCTAGGGATGGCCAATCAGCAAAGTGCATTCCCTTGACCACAGTGATTGGCTCAGGGATGGCCATCTGACCCGAAGGGAAGCAATGAGAGTCAGCCCTGCAACGTGTGCTGAAATTACTGCAGTAGAGAAGCTTTGTCTATGTGGAGTTTGCTGAGCTGCTGATCATCCTAGGTGCTCCTGGGGTGCTTCTGTCATCCTTTGGGGAGAGGCTGCAAAGGCAAACAGGACTGAGAGATGAAGAGAGAGTGACTCCTGGAACCTTTGAGTCCCTGGATCCAGCCGTTCCTGAAGTCACTTTCCCCTGAAACTTTCCAGTTACATGACCCAATAAATTCTCTCCTCTGTTTACACCAGGGAGTGTTGGGTTTTCTCTTATGTGTCAGCCACTGGCTCAAGAGATTTCCAACCATTGTTCAATCTAACTGTCACACACAGAAAATTGGCACGCATTTCAGAAGTTCTGCAGAGCCTCCCGTGGAAGCCAGGCTTACTTTCTCTGCCTTGAGTTTGCTGAGGGAGTCAGGACACCCACTCAAACCTCAATTCTCTTGCACGTCAGCTGGTGACTGACTTGGGACTTGCCCTCTCAGAGGGGGCCCTGGTTTCATTAGCCGGAACATAGAGTTATAATCTCTGGCTCACCAGTTTCACTCAGTTGTGGATGTGTTTGGTGGCCACTGATGTTGGCCAACAGGCTTTAGAGCCGCAGCTCTTATGTAAGACCCACCACGTCCCACACTTCACCTCCCATGACTCTTACCCTGCTGTAGTCACACTGGCTATTTATTTGGTTTCTTGGACACAACAAGCTCATTCCTACCTCAGGGCCTTTGCACTTACTCTTCCTTCTGCCTGAAATGCTCCTCCCCTGAGATTAGGCACGTCTGGGTCCTACTCCATCTTCAAGGCTCAGCTCAAAGGTTGCCTCCTCCAAGAAGCCCTCCCTGACCTTCCCCTAAGGTCCCTGACTCCTCATCTCCCTATTTTATCTCTTTCCAATCCTTATTATTTCTGAACTCACTTTTTTGTGAATGAATGTGTGCCTCCTCTCACAAACCTGGAAACTGTGAGCGCAGGGAGGTTGTTGGTCTTGCCCTCTGCTGTCTGTTGTGTCCCCGGCACAGTGGGTGCTCAGTGAACCTTTGTGGACTGACTGTGTGACCTCAGGCTAGTCACTTACCCTTTCAGAGGCCACCTTCTTTTTCTCACTTGTAATTTGGCATCTTCATTCATGCCTGGCACTCATGGGATCCAGTGAAATGACGATGACTCTGTAAGCCCTTGAATTATATTGCAATCATATTAAAAAGTGAGGGCTGCTTATTAGGTTGTGGATGGGTCTTCCACCCTCCCAACAAATCTCCTACTTCCTTCCATCCCTAAATCCAACCCTAAAGGAGAGATTCTCCTTGCCACACAGACTTCAATCCAGGAGGACCTCCTGGAGAAGGGGTCGTTCTTCACCCAGCTTTATCAGTCTCTTGAACCCTAGGGTTGACTTGCTCCTTGCAAAACTTCCTCCTCGGGGGCTTCCCTGGTGGCGCAGTGGTTGAGAGTCTGCCTGCTGATGCAGGGGACGCGGGTTCGTGCCCCGGTCCGGGAAGATCCCACGTGCCACGGAGCGGCTAGGCCCGTGAGCCATGGCCGCTGAGCCTGTGCATCCGGAGCCTGTGCTCCGCAACGGGAGAGGCCACAACAGTGAGAGGCCTGCGTACCCCCGCCTCCCCCCGCAAAAAAAACAGCTTCCTCTTCGGAACTTCCCTGGTGGTCCAGTGGGTAAAACTCTGCGCTCCCAACGCAGGGGGCCAAGGTTCGTTCCCTGGTCCGGGAACTAGATCCCGCATGCGTGCCACAACTAAGAAGTCCGCATGCTGCAACTAAAAGATCCCGTGTGTCACAATTAAGAGGACCCGGAGAAGCTAAAATAAATTAATTAATTAATTAATATTAAAACAAACAGAAAAACCCTGCCCTATTCCCTTCCCAAAGCCCTGACATGCTTCCCTTCCGTAAGCCCTCACCATTGTCACTGCCCACACCCCCACCCCCCAACCCAGAACATTTTCTTCAAGAATGCAAGCAGCGGTCAAGGGCATGGCCTCCTCCCCCAGCATCCCCGCCCCCTAGACTGGGGAATTAGACTCTGGGCCATGCCATCTGTCTGAAAACAATTAGCAGTAAACACCAGCACACTGGGGCTCCAGGTCGCCAGGGGACGAAGCGGTGGGGTTATAAATCCAGAAGGTTCCCAGCTGAATCAGCCTTCCTGTCCGTGGGCCAAGAAAAATCCTCCCAGCTGCCCCTGGGGAGAGAGGTTCCCAGCCACCTCTTGGGGGATGGAGGGGAGGCTCTACCCGAGCCTCACAAAGCCCTGGCCTCAGCTGGGGAGGCGGATGGGGGACCATCTGGCGGAGTGCAGGGACGTGTCCGGGCCAGACGGAGAAGCAGCCTTATTTGCTGTGTATTGTGTGTTCCTTCTCAAAACACTCCGCGCATATGCTTCAAGTGCGTGGCTCTCAGCCAGCTGGGACCAGGGGTGGGTCAGTGGGAGTACTTCCGAAGGGAGGGGTGACGGGTATGAGCCTGTCTACGGGGTGGGGACAGCTCATAGTGCCCCACCCCACCCGACTCGGCCCGGGGTTCCTCTTCTTCAGCCCCCCTGCTTGGCCCGTGCCTAAGTTTCCCCTATTAAGCCTCCTCCCCCCGCGCCCCCCCCACCCCCGCTCAAATGTCACTTCCCCTTACAACGGAAGGGGAGCCCACTTTGCCAAACTTGACTGCGTTTAGCTACATAAGGTCTGGCTCACCAAGCCGTTTCTTCATTTTGGTAATTTGAATAAGTTGCTAGTGAATTAAAAAAACAGGAGATGCTACATAAAAATCTGATGTTCAGCTTGTTATGAAAAATCGAAAACTCTGGCAAGCCTTTGCCATCAACGCAGCCAGGATCGGCCCAGCTTGGGGGTGGGGGGCAGGCAGGGAGGGGGGAGAGGAGGTGCCTGCCCCTTAAGCCTGGCATGACTTTTCTGTTCCAGTCCTCTGCTCATTCATTCACTCGTTCAATAGCAGTGGGACCTGTCGCTGTGCCTGGTTCTTTATACGGCACTTTGATTCTCACAGGGAAGACAGACGTTAAATCCTAAACCGGGGCATATGTAATATAATGTCACATGGTGATAAGTGTTACTAAGGAAATATATAGCAGAGAAAGGGGTTGGAGAGGGATGGGTGTAGGAGGGGCTGCTGATCAGGCCTGAATGAGCTGAAGGGCCCCCACGGTGCAGGAAAGGCACGCCTGCAGGAAGGAACAGCAGGTGAAAAGCCCCTGAGGCTGGGAGCCGGAGGGAGTGAGTGAGGGGTGGCCAGGCTCTTCTGAAACAGGTAATCTGGACAGGCCCAGCTTGGGGTTAGCCCAGGTGGAGCCTTATTCTGCTTTAGACTCTGGGAAATCCAGCTAGTGAACCCTGGAGGACTTCCTGAGTGGGGCCGACTTTGAGGATTCCAGGTGGTTTGATCCTGATTCTCAGCCTCTTCCGGACTAGCTGGGGTGGTCCTGGTGGCAGGGATGGGGGGGTGGGGTGTGGTTTCCCCAGAGGCAAGGCTCCTTAGTGGTTAAGTCTCCAGCTTCCTGGGTTCAAGTCCCCTCTACCCCTCACCTCGGGCAGGGGACTTCCCCTCTCTGAGCCCAAGTTGCCCCATCTGTAACATGGAGCATCTAGAACTCACCTCAGGGGACTGTTGTCTTACTAAGTTAATACCTATGTGCACATCTATATAAAAATATCTATGCAAAATGTCTAGGCAGATGCTCGGCACATAGAAAATGCTGTGTAACCGTTAGCCATTTTAATTTAAGGAGCAAAGGGAGACCATTGTTTAAAGGAGTGGTCCTCAAACTTTTTGGTCTCCAGACCCATGACACTTAAAAATTATCAAGGACCCCAAGCAAAGAGCTTTCGTTTATATGAGTTCTATTATTCAGTATTTCTCATATTAGAGATTGGTAAAATTTTAAAACATGAATTTATTAATTCACTCAAAAAGAAAGATAATACACTTATTACATGTTAATGTCAATAATATATTTTTATGACAAATAATGATTTGGCATAAAAATGATTTGTCTCAAGCCAAAAAATATGTGGCAGGAGTGGCCTTGTTTTCTGTTTGTGCAAATCTCTTTAATGTCCGGGATCTGGATCTTCAGATCTGCTCCACATCTAGCCTGTTGTCATTTGTGTTCTTGGTGGAAGGCAGTGAAGCAAAGCCAGCTCACTGACTGGGGGCTGGAAAACGAGGGCCTTGTGGATCCCCCCAAAGGGTCTCAGACCCCCAGGGGTCCTTAGGCCACACTTCAGAAATGGCTGGTCTAGGGCTTCCCTGGTGGCGCAGTGGTTAAGAATCTACCTGCCAATGCAGGGGACACGAGTTCGAGCCCTGGTCCAGGAAGATCCCACATGCCACGGTGCAACTATGCCCATGTGCCACAACTACTGAGCCTGTGCTCTAGAGCCTGCGAGCCACAACTACTGAGCCCACATGCCGCAACTACTGAAGCCCGCGCGCCTAGAGCCCATGCTCCACAACAAGAGAAGCCACCGCAATGAGAAACCCGTGCACCGCAATGAAGAGTAGCCCCCCGCTCGCCGCAACTAAAGAAAAGCCCTCACGCAGCAACGTGGACGCACCGCAGCCAAAAATAAAAAAAAAAGAATGGCTGGTCTGGGGGGCCGTTCAGGGTGGCAAGTGGGCGTGTGGTTTTGTCCCTCCGAAGTGCAGGGTGGGGACGGGGCCCCAGGAGACAGTGTCTGGATTTAGCTTGCCTACTGAGGCTCGGAGGGGCTGGTCCTGGGACCTGGCTGGCGGGAGGTAGGAAGGGCTCTGCTCTGCTGACATCACAGACACATGCGCGAGGCCGGCAAGTAAGCGGGGCGTTATAACCAGAATATGGGGAGCATGCTGGCCATTGGGGAGCATGACAGAGACACCCCGACCCTCTGCGGGGAGGAGATGGCGTCCCCTGATCAGAATTCTCATACTGGCCCCTCGTATGAGCCCCAAGGTGCCCAGACCCGGGCAGTTCAGCACTGGCTCTCTGTGAGTCAACAAAAGTTCTCTTCAACAGCCTTCAGGGCTCCATTATCCCCATTTTATGGAGGGAGAAACTGAGGCTCCTGCCCCACAAAGTTGAGTCATAGGTGTGGGCGACAGAGTCTGGGAGGGCATCCCAGGCCTGGGGTCCTCGAAAGAGCTGGGGGACCACCCCAGGCAGAGTCAAGATGGTCCTGCCCCTCCAACATGAAGGTCTCTGGGGCACTGGACGGCATTGGGCCAGGGGACGGACGACCCAATCTCTTCCTTTCCCAGAACGTCAGGAAAGGAGAGCTGCAGCTGAGAGGGGGAGAGGGAGCCACCCTTGCCAACTGCTCTCATAGCCTCAGTTTCCTCATCTATAAAATGGGGCAATAATACTCCCAACTGTGTAGTTCTCAAGATGAATCAACTGCATGCCCCCCATGCGCCTGGCACACCGTGGACACATGACCCACATCCCACTCCTGCTGTGACCTCCTCCACTTGCAGAAATTTCCCCAGGATCCGCTTTGCCTTGTCAGCAAGTTCCTCTTGTGTTATTTTTTTTTTTTTATAAAAGCACTGCCTTGTATGGGCACTTACAGTCTTTGCTGAGTCCCTTGTGATCTTTACCTCCCTTAAGCCTCTTGGCAGCTCCTCCAGGAGAGTAGCACCCTTATCCCCATTCTAAGGAGACAAGACTGAGGTGGGTACTTGCACAGATACACAGGCAGGAAGACACACATTTCCCTGCTCTGCCATCGCAGAAACAGCAACAAGTTGCAAAGGAACAGGGCAGGTGGACAGGCCTTGCCCGCACGGGAACAGAACAGAAAGCCCCCAGTCCCCGCCGTTGGGGGGGGGGGTGTCACCAATTTTCCCCCCTTGCTCCGAACTGAGAGGTTCCTGGGACGCAGGACTCTTGGTGCTACACCAGGGACAGTCCTGAGTAAATCAGGGTGGAGTTGGTCGTTCTACCCTCACGGCACCACTATTTCCCATCCCAGGTCTGGGATGAGAGAGGAAAGGGGTGTTTGAACAAAGCCCCAAAGTGCCTCATCAATGGGGACTGAGTCCAGCGAACCCGAACCTCAAAGCTGTCAGAACGGATCCTCTGGCCCGAGCGGAGGCTGCAGGGTGGATCAGGCAGCCGCAGGGCCTGCCCAAATGACCTCATTTGCTCATCCCAGGATTCGAAAATGATTTCACCAGGGGCCCAGGCCAAGAGGAAGGGAGCATTTCACGCCTTGTTCCTACTCCACAGCAGTTGACAGGTTGATCCCGGTGACCCAGAGTGGATGGAGACACCTTAGCCTCCTGGCTGAGATCAATCCTTAGACAGCCAGACAGCCTGGGACCCTGCCTTGCTGAGCCCAAGACCCTTTGGGGGCTGAAAGCAGAAAAATAACCATTAACACCAATTCCCACCTGGAATTCCCTAAAATGCTGGCCTTATTCCCCAGACCTCACCACAACCTTCTGATGAGGAAATCAAAGCAGTTTATCTGGAGTCAGATTTGCTACTTCCTGGCTGTGTGTCCTTGGTAAGTTGCTTAACCTCTCTGAACCTGTTTCCTCATCTGTACCTAAGGGACAGTTTAGTTGATATTCTTGTTACTTGGTTCATTCTTTCCCTCCTTTGACCTTCCCAGCCACTCTCTGAGAAATGGGTTATTTTATACATCAGGATGGAGGTTCAGAAAGGTAAAGTAACATGGACAAAAAGCCCACGGCTCTAAGAGTAAAGTGAGATTTGAACCTGACCTTGACAGGCTGAAGCCCATCTCATCCCCATGACACCTGGGCTGCCTGAGAAGTGAGTAAGATGAAGACATGCTGTATGAGACATTAGTACTCTTTGCTTCTCAAAGTGCGATCCCCGGACCATCAGCATTAGGTTGTGGAAATGCAGAATCTCAGGCTCCACCAGAAACCAGCTGAGTCACAACCTGTCTTTTAAAAATCTCCTCAGATGATTGGTGTGCACAGTAAAGTTCGAGAACCTCTGGGCTAGATCAGGGTTTCCTAGAGTTTGTTCAGGAAAATGGGAGTAGGTATCATTAAAATAAAAGATAATAGGAGGGTGTGGTTTAGTACCCAAATCAATCTGGGACATGCAGGGTTAAACAAAAAGAAAGTACAGGACTTACTAAGGCCTTTAATAATCAAATGTACATTCTGTGTCTGTAGGAGACATATCCCAATTGTATCAAAAGATCAATATTTTTGAACACAGCATCTTGTGCTCTGCAGAATAGAGTGGAGGGAAAACCTGGGTCCTGTAGGTATTAATGATAAAATCACAGCTCCCAGTTATTCAGCACTTATTACGCATCAGGCCCTGGACTCCTCCACATCTTACTGTGTAACTTTCATCCTCAAAGTTACCTCATCGTCCAAAATGGCTCCTGTTGCTCCAGCCATCGCATCTGCATTCTAGGCAGCTGGAGGAAGGAAAGTCATCCTTCAACTGAGTCATTCTCCTTTAAGGAGCCTTCCTGGAAGTTCCATGAAACACTTCCACCTTCATCTCACTGGCCAGCTTTAGCTACACAGCTGAACCTAAATGCAAGTGAGGCTAGGAAATGTTGCCCAGATAAAAATTGAGGTGTTGTGGCTAAAGAAGAAGGGGAGGGTGGATATTGAGAAGATAATTATCAGTCCCTGCCCAGAGGCTTTCCTGGGGGAGAGGGGCTTGTCCAAGGTCATACTGCTGGTCAGTAAGGGAACCATATTTGAACCCACCAAGGCCAAGTATCTCAGCTTTTGCTACATTTGTTAATTGTCTAAAGAGGAAAATCAAAAGGTTTGATTTAAAATGTTCTTTTAAAGTTTTCTTTTTTTTTTTTTTCTGCTCAGAGAAGTGCGAGAAACATTGGGTAACACGAAGGGAAACAGATTTCTTGGCTCCAGGACTTTTCCAAGTGAATCAAGAGGCCATAGATAACAGAAGCCCTGATTCAAAATGGCTTCTCCAAGGAAGAAGTGTGTATTATGTCACAGCACTGGAAGACAGAGAGTGTGTCAGGGCTGGTTGATTCAGCAGCCCACTTAGTGTCAACCAGGACCTAGGCTCTTTCCATTTCTGTGCTTTGCCATCTTTAGGCTCATCCCCTCATGGTGCAGTATGGCTGCTGGTGAGCCAGCCATCCTGTCACAAAGCCCTAAAGGCAGCAGAGTGAATAGCCTTTCCTCACAGCCTTATGTAAAGACAAGGAAATCTTTCCCAAAGCTGCCCGACACACTTCCCCTATTGCTAGAGTTCTCCACGTAACCCCTCCTAGGCCAGTTGTGAAACAGGGGAGGCCTCGGAACTCCCACTATTGGTTTAACTGCGGGGCAAGGGCGGGACCAAGGCAGCACCTGGACAAAATCAAGGTTCTGTTGACAGGGAAGGGGGATCGCTAATAAGGCCAAACCAACATGGCAGGTCATGGAGACTTTGAATGTGCAAACACACTTTGTGTAATCCCTGTAGGGGAGAAGGTGGCTCAGCCCCTGCCCAGAGAGCCGGCTGGTTGTGGGAGAGGTGCTGGGTGAGGTGAGGGGTCAGGGCATTTAACCCCCAGTGGATTGCGGAGGAGATCGCATGAGATTAATTTTTTCCCAAGCTGCATGTTGGGAACACGGTGTCTTACTGTTTTATTTACCTCCATTAAATACTTTTCTGGGGACTTCCCTGGCGATCCAGTAGGGGATCCAGTTAGGACTCCACTCTTTCACTGCCGAGGGTGCGGCTTCCATCCCTGGTCGGGGAACTAAGATCCCGCCAGCTACGTGGCTTGGCAATTCAGTCAATCAATCAATCAACACTCTTCTGATAACTTGTTAGGGTGGAGGCTAAGACGGGTCACTCAGATTGTCCTCCAGGAGGGACCTGTTGCCTTAGCTTTGGGGAGTGCTGTCGGGGACTACCTCGGGAAGGCTGCAGTCGCCAAGCCACCTCTGCTGGGTGACGATCCCCCTGGAACTGCCCTCACCTGAGGACCCCGCAGTTCTCAACAGGGCGATTTTGCCACCCAGGGGACATTTGGCTTTGTCTGGAGACACTTCTTGTTGTTACAACCGGGAAGGGGGCGGTACTGGAACGTGGTGGGTAGAGGCCAGGGATCCTGCTCTCCCGCAGCAAAGAATGATCCGGCCTCAAATGTCAACAGTCCCAAGGTTGGGAAACCCTGTGATGACTGAGGAAGGCCAGTGGAAAACCCTGGACAGCTCACTGCCCACAGGACTCCTCTGGGAGGGCTTCCTAGCCCCAGAGGCCGTGTGTGGTGGGTTCACAAGCTGCCCCCTCTCTCTGCCCCTCCTGTTTCCCTCCCTTCCCTTCCCATGGGGTTGATCCCAAGGGCCCACCTTAATACACTTTGTGCATGCTAACCTCCTTCTCAGAATCCGCACCCCTGGGAATGCAAAAAGTCATTCTTCCAGAAAGTTCTAGCAAGGCAGAAGTCAGCTAGCTATGCATCCTGTAGGCAGTGAAACCTCTGCAAACCTCTGACTCCCAAGATAACTGCTGTGCGCCACTGGCAGGTGTTCATCCTGGGTTCGTTTTTTTCCCAGGCACCTAGCAGGTACCTGTTGTTTGTCCTGGTCGGCTCCCAAGCTCCCTGTTTCTGGGAACCACACCTGGAGGACCTGCGCTCCCCTCCCCTTAGGCCGTGAGGCCGGCCAGGACCTGGCTCCTGCCTTTCCCCTTTTCCCCCTTTCCCCAGAGATGGGCATGTGATTCAGGCCTACCTAATCAGTATTGTCCCGCCTCCTGATCTCAGTGATTGGTTCAGAGGTAGGTACATGATCCCAGCAAGGCAGCTGGGTGTCAGCCTGAGGAATTTGTTGGAAGTATTGAGAAAGAAGAATATTTTCTGCCTTTTTTGCTCAGCTGGGAGAGCAGGGATCTGGAGCTGCCTGGAGTCCCCACATGGAGAGAGACTGCTTAAGAATGAGGCCAAAACAGGTAAGCCGAGTGGAGAGATGGGGGGCCAGAGATTGAATCATGAAGGCAGTGGGCCCTGGATCAAACCACACCTGAAGACACACTCCAGGTATTTTTCTTATTATGCAGACCAGTAATTTCCATTTTTTGGGTAAATTGAATCACTGTTATGAGTTGAATTGTGTCCCTTCCCACAAAAAGATATGTTGAAGTACTAACCCCAGTATCTCAGAATGTCACCTTATTTGGAAATTGGGTTTTTACAGAGGTCATCAAGTTAGGATGAGGTCATTAGGGTGGGCCCTAATCCCATATGACTGGAGTCCCTATAAAAAAAGGGAAATTTGGACACAGGAACAGACATGCACAGAGGGAAGATGATGTGAAGATACAAAGGGATAAGGCCACGTGACTGGGATGATGTATCTACAAGCCAAGGAACACCTAGGGTCGCCAGCAAACACCAGAAGCTAGAGGAGGAAGGAAGGGTTCCCCTGACCCGGCGCCGTCAGAGCATGGCCTTACTGACACCTTGATTTCAGACATCTAGCCTCCAGAATCGTAAGACAATAAATTCCTGTTGTGTTAAGCCACCCAGTTTTGGGTGCGTTGTTATGGCAGTCTAGGAAGCTAATAAAGTCACTGTAGCTGGTCTCTGTCACTTGCAAGCAGGAATTCTGAGCAGTGCAGCGTTACAGCATCATATAAGTAATTATTTACAAAAATGGTAAGTTTCCCATTTGAAAAACCAGAATCTAACATTTTAGGTGGTACCCTGAGTACTTACACCGACTTCACCTTCCTCCATTCTCTTTCCTCCAAGCCATATCTCTAGTGCAGTCTGACCTTGACAAGCTGCACCCCACTCCCTCAGGATGTGTGATAATTTGGTCCCCATGGTTAGGCCAAACATGCTTTGTATTATCCTTGTAATAGGGCTTATTCCATGACAATGTCCCTGAGTGCCATGAATACCTATGATATTATATGAGATGATTTTAAGTAGAGCGCCACTGTATTTTTTTGCTTTAGTAATCAATCTTTATTTTAATGTGTTCAAGCCTGTGATGTCACAAATATCATTGCTCAGTGTACCTGTATGAGTCCCAGCCCTCAAATGGGATAATTGGGAGTGTTAACAAAGGGACAGTCTACAAAGGTGGAGGCAGGGTCTGTGTAGGGAAACCAAGAATAAATGTTGCAGTGTCCAGGACTAGTGAAAACAAGGAGTTGTTACCACCTTTAGGCTGGAAGGAGTGGAGAACGAGTAGCTACTGGAACCCAGAGAGAGCTGTAGCTGGAGGAGAGGGGCCATCAACAGGAGTGACCTTCAGGAGAACACAGTCCTTGTTCTAATCACGGTGAGGCAGGAAGGGAGGTGGGGGAAATACCCCAACCTCTCTCCCTTCCCGCCCTCCAGTCTTCCCTCTGTGCTTCCCATTGGCTGAACCCAGCAGGAACCCAGAGTGCAAGGGATCCTGGGAAATGTAGTCCACAGGGTCAGCCTCCTGATGCACAGAGCAGGGAGGGTCTGAAAGGGCAATTGAAAGTTAACCAGCATACTTAAAATGAGGCTACGTAAATGATAAATGTAAATGTAAAACGTAAGGAAACTACTGAGTTTTAAGTAGGCACCCATTGGTCTGCATGCACATGGCTATGTTTTCAGGACAATTTATCTCCTTTTTCTGAATGTATACTGACCTCTGCTTCTATGCCACCTTTGTCCCCAAATCCCGGCTTTGGTGTCACATCACACATTGCACCAGCCACCTCTGACTTGGGGCACTTGGAGGCCTTGGAGGGGGGGGTGTTGGCAGTGGGAAGGCTCAGTCGTGTCCAGAACTCTCTCAGAGCTAGCCAGCACCCCTCTCAGCTCCCAGGGGAGCGTAGAACCCTGACTGCTTCCCTGTGAATGCTGCCAGTATGGTTTTAACAGGCCGTTGCTGTGCAAGTGCCCATTAGGCTGAAAAGAATGAAGCAAATCAGCATGTGCTGGCACGAGGGACAGACAGAAATGTGGTGGACGGAATGGGCCCTGGGAGGGCTGTAGGTCGTGCATGCAGTGGGCAGAATAGTGACCCCCGAAGATGCCCAGGTCCTAATCTCTGGAACCTGCCGTGGCAAAGGGAACTTTGCAGATGTGATGAAGGATCTCAAGATGGAGAGATCCTCCTGGATGATGGCGGGGGGCGAGGGGGGCCTAAATGTAACCACAGGTGTCCTTTGAAGAGGGGGGCAGAGGGACTTCCCCTGCAGTCCAGTGGTTAGGACTCCGCGCTTCCACTGCAGGGGGCCCGGATTCGATCCTGGTCGGGGGAACTAAGATCCCACACGCCGTGCGGCGCGGTCAAAAAATAAAAAACTAAAAATAAATTAAAAATTTTAAAAAGGAAAGTTAAAAAAAAAAAGAGGGGGACTTCCCTGGCAGTCCAGTGGTTAAGACTGTGCTCCCAATGCAGGGCGCCTGCGTTCAATCCCTGGTCGGGGGACTAGATCCCGCATACTGCGCGGCATGATCGAAAAAAAAAAAAAAGAAAAAAAGAGGGAGACAGAGAGAGACTTGACCATAGAAGAGGAAATAGGAGCTGTGACAACAGAGGCAAGAAGTAGGAGTGATATGAGATCAAGAGACAAGACATGTAATGCTAGAAACGGCCAGGAAGCCAGTCTCCCCCGGAGCCTCCTGAAGGAACCAGCCCTGCCGGGACCTTGACTTACGCCAGGGAAACCGCGTTGCTTAAGCCACTAAGTTTGGGGCAATTTGTTACAGGAGTAATGAGAAACTAACTTTTTTTTTGACGGAGGTAGTTCAAAATTTATTTATAAATTTGTTTAAAAGAGAATAAGTGACGATTATCGTTTCCTTTTGCTCACATGTGTACACCGGATTAAGAACGCAGGGATTGAAATCTAAAGAGTTACCGGAACTTCCCCCAGACCCGATCTGAGAATCAGATAAGAACTACCTGCTTAGAGAGATGAGCACACAGCACCCACAGCTCTCACTAACCTGAAAGCATCAGGGCCTTGAGGGCAGGGATTGTGTCCCTCTCAGTTGGTACTCCTGGTATTTGGTGGCTGGCCCAGGGAGGCACTCCATGAATATTTGGGTGGCCGTCTTGTCATTATGCCATAGCTGCGGGCTCCCTCACTAGACCAGAAGCTTCCTGGGGTTAAGTTTTCTCGCCTCCGCCTCCCCAGAGTCCGGTCAGTGCTCAATAAATGTTTGTTAAATGAATAATTGAGCATCTAGTCTTTGAGAGCAGCTGGGCTAGTGAGATAAATTTTTAAAATGAGATGAGAATAAAAATTTTTTAAATGAGATAAAAATATCCCACCTTCAAGGGTCCTGCAGCCAGTGAGGGAAATTTACAAAATAATGGTGATGAAGGTGTGCTGAGAGCTCACCAGGCGCCGGCCGCCAGGCTGAGGGTGTTACAGGTACGCATGATGGCTTATTTTGTCCTCAGACAGCTCGGAGAGACACTTTGAATGGAGGTCAGTGGGGAGATGAAATGAAAGGATGGTGGACAGTGGGGTGTCCTGGCTAAGGGAAGCAGCAGGGGTGATGTAGCACCCGGAGGCTAGCATCGTGGGGACCCCGTCCTGTTCCTAGACCTGAGGGTCAAGGACCAGAGCAGCGCAGAGCCAGAGCGAGAGGCAGAATAATGGCCTGCAAAGACATCCACAGCCGGATTCCCGGAAACTGTGCCTATGCTGGCTTGTATGACCAAGGGGAGGGAAGGTGACCAGGAGGTGGGAAGATTATCGTGGGTTATCCAGCGGGCTCGTCATCACAAGGGTCCTTAATAGTGGAAGGGGGAGCCAGGAGTTCAGAGTCAGTGAGATTTGAGGATGGAGGAGGGGGGACATGACCGAGGCATTGATGGTTTCTAGAAACCGGAAAAGGCGAGGCACAGATACTCCCCCAGAACTTCCAGAAGGAGCACAGCCCTGCGGACACCTTGATTTTGGCCCAGTGAGACCTGTGTCAGACTTCTGACCTCCAGACACTAGAGAAGTAAGTTTGTGCTGTTTTAAGCCACTAAGGATGTGCTCATTTGTTCCTGCAGTAATAGGAGGCTATTACAGGCGGCTCTCAGAAAGGGCTGCCCACCAGGAGCTGCGACCTTCAGCAGGGGGATAAGCCAAACCTCAGCCCTGGAGGGAGGGTCGGAGGGGCACCCCCCTCCTTCTCCTCCCCCAACCTGCGCCCTCTGATCTGCTCTGATGCTTCCTGTCGGTCAGCCCCTACCAGAGCCCAGAGGGCAGGGGGTGTGCTGCTGCAGCTCCTCTGTTGCAGACTCAGCCCCTGCAGACACAGAGCAAGGACAAAGAGGGTGAGATCATTATAATTAATCACCTGCACCTTACGGTCGAGGAATAGCAGGCGGAGAGAGGTCAGGTTCCTTGCCTGAGAACACTCAGCCAACCAGCAGCGGATCCAGGGTTTGAACCCAGGACCTGCGGGCTCCCGAGTCCCACTTTCCACCACGACACTGGGGAGCAGAGCACGGTGTCTGTGCTGGGAGCCCAGCCGCGTGAGCCCGTGGCGTGCGTGTGTGTGCGTGTACTTGCTGCCGCTTCGCACGCCCACCCAGTGCGCCTCGGCCCCCAGGCATGTGTTTCTGTGGGCGTTCTCTTTTCTCCGACCCCTGTTATCACCAGCAAGCTTCAAAAGCAGCGAGAGAGAGATGAAATGACACTTTTACTAAACAGGAACCATCTCCCACAACCTCCGCTAGCTCGCAGTGCCTCCGTGTCTAATTAGGGGTTGTGTCGTTTGGGGTGTGAATGTGAAAGTGCTGCTCCCTCCCCAGTCGGGTGGCTGGTGTGGGCGCCGCAGATGCCTGACTCCCAAGAAGCGGGGGCTCCTCTTTGGGCCCTGATGAGGCTGCCTCGGTCCCTGGAGACTGTGGAAGCCCTGAATGCCACGTAGCAGAAGGGCTGTGTGTGCACGCATGGGTCTTCCGTGAAGCAGGGAGGTGCCCGATCTCTTATATCGGTAGTGTTACAACTGTTTTTCTTGGCTCTCGGCTTTGGAGGCTGTTTCCTTGAACTTGAACTGAAGGGGGAAAGAAAAGATTTCATGCAGGTGAGGACCAACTGCGTGTGATTCCATTTCATCCTGGCAGCAACCAGGGAGCTCTCATTACACCCAGCAGAGGGTGAGAGACACGCTGGGACCAAGAGTAGCTCTGAAGTTCTGCACTTGACCCTGGGGCTCAGGGGGAGCCCTGTTCAGCGACTCTGGCCATCTTCACTGTGCTCCAGCCTCCAGGCCCTCCGACACCACAGGTGCTTTCCAGCGTGAACTTTAGCACGTGCTAGTCCCCCTGGTGAAAACGCTCTTCCCTGCTTTCCTAGGGAAAGCTCCTGCTGACGCTGTTCATCTTTGAGGCCTCATCTTAAAGACCGGTTCCTAGGGTGCAGGCTAGACCCAGGTTCAAGGGATTTTGGTGTCAGACCACCTAACTCTGCCACTTGGACTGGGTAACCTTAGACAAGTTGCTGAAGCTTTCTACGCCTCAGTTTTACCATCTGTTAAGTGGGCATAGAAATACCATCTACCTTGTGACGTTGTTAAAAAGACTGAGTGAGGGAATTAAGAAAAGAACGTAGAACAATGTCTTTATATATACTGGAGGGCAAAGAGCAAGAAGCATTGGCTACTATTGCTTCTTGATTCATTCACACAGGTCTCTCTGGTACCAGCATGTGTAGCCCTTCCTAATGCTTCTTCATTGACTTGGCACAGATATAAGCAAACTGCAGACACCTGTGTCATTATCTGCTTAATATCTGTCTGTCCCACTTGTCCGTAAGCCCCTTGAGGACAGAGATCATGTCTGTCTGGTTCTCCCTGTATCCCTAATAGTTTAGCATTAGGTCTGGTGCATAGCAGGTGCTCAAGAAATAAATACTTAAGTCATGTTGAACACCAAAGCCCATGACTCTTCGCCTCCCAAAATAGAGCACAGGTAGGGAATAGTACATGAACAGAGAGGGGAGTATAATTATGAAACTAGCATAATGTACCAGCACCCAGGGCAGGAAGTAGAACTTAGCTGCCACCCCACACCCACGGCCCGTGTGGTCCTTCCCAATCACCATCCCCTCCGTCTCCCCAAGGGCTAACCACCTGCCAGCCCCTGTGGCATCCCTTACATTGCTCATGTGCATTATAGTTTAACCACCCGGCGAGACATCCCTAACACTGTTGTTGATCAGCTTTTGCCTCTTTCCAAAAAAAATAGAATCATATAGTGCGTTCTCCTCTGAGTCTGGCTTCTCCACTGGCATGAGATCCACCCAGGTTGTTGTGCGTCTCGATTCTTTGATTCCGTGGTGTGAATATGCTTCGATGGGTTCATTCACCTGTTGATGGACATTTGTTTTTCCAGTTTCCAGAATAAAGCTACTATGAGTATTCATCTCTGTGTGGACGTAAGACTTGATTTCTCTTGAGAGTCAATACCAAGCAGTGGGATGTCTGGATCACGGGATACGACTGTCTTCAATTTTGGTACTTAACGTTGCACTGATGCCCTCCTCTGCCATTGCACTGGCAGTGCTGGTTTACACCCCGACCTGCAAGCATGAGGGGTCCCATTGCTCCACATCGCCACCAGCACCTGTTGTTGCTGGACTTTATACTTTTTTGCCAGTCCGTTGGGCGTTAGTTGTATCCTGTGGTTCCCCTGCTCAGTAAGAATCGCCATGGCCGCAGATGACCATGGTGGAAATCTTGGGTTTGGGAGCCCAGGTGCCTGAGCTGGAGCCCAGCTCTGCCATTTCTCTGCAATATGACCTTGGGCAGGTTACTTACCCTCATCTGTAAAGAGGGAGTGGCAACAGCACCTGCCCCAGGGCTCAGTGACTTAATACATGTAAAGAGCTTGACGCGGGGTCTGGTACAAGATGGGTACTCAGTGAGCGGCGTCTCTTATCAGTTTAAAATATCGTCACTCTGCTCTGGGATGGGACACTTGCTTCTCTGTCCCACCTGTAGAACAATGAGTTCCCTAAAGGCTGGGACTGCCCTTTTTTTGCCGTGGCACCTCCAGCTTTGGGGCGCAATGGAGCATGAATATTTGTTGAATGAATTACTCAATGACTCGGGCTGGATGCTGTGTGAAAAGCGTTCAGATCCAAAGGTTGGTAAGATGAGATTTAACCCTGATGGAACTGGAGCTTCACTGAGGTGGGGGAAGGGCAATGCTGGGACCTTTCCCTGCAGAGCTGGGAGCAAAGAACTGAGGCTTCGCACCAACTGCTGGTAAAGACCTGAGGTCTGCTCTTAGGGCCTGAATTGTGTCCTACCCATTTCCTATATGGAAGCCCTGAGCCCCAGTTCCTTGGAATGTGACTGTATTTGGAAACTGAGCCTTTAAAGAGGTAATGAAGTTAAAATGAGACTGTTAGGGTGAGCCCTAATCCAATCTGACTAATGTCCTTATACAAAGAGGAAGAGACGCCAGGGATGCACACACAGAAGAAAAGCCATGTGAGGACACAGTGACAGGTAGCCATCCGTAAGCCAAGGAGAGACGCATCAGGAGAAACCAGACCTGCTGACACCTTGATCTTGGGCTTCCAGCCTCCAGAACTGAGACAATAAATTTCTGCTGTTTAAGCCACCCAGTCTGTGGTCTTTTGTTACGGAAGTCGGAACTGACTCAGACACCTACTAACAGCCATTGAGGGTGCCATCTTGGAAGCAGGTCCTCCAGCCCCAGTCAAACCTTCAGATGACCACAGCCCTGGCTGGCATGTTGACTGCAGCCTCACGAGAGACCCCAAAGCAGAACCACCCAGACAAGCTGATCTCAAATTCCTGACGTACAGAAACTATGTGAGACAATAAATTTTTATAGTTGGTTTATGCCGGAAAGTTTTAGCGTATTTTGTTACACAGCAGTAGATAACAAATACACCTGCCTTGGAAGGAGCCACATCTAGCTCCCAGGCTTGGCTTGACACTCACAGCCTAAGATCTCTCATGGATACAGAGACACAGATTCTAGCTGTTATTGTTGCTCTTTAATTCGACGACTGATTTACGCTTGGCATATAGTTGATGCTCAGCAAACACTTGTCGAGGATGAATGAATAATAAACTCAGAATTCTGTGGGAGCCTCCCAGGCAGATGGGTACTTAATCAGGGCTTTTTTTTTTTTTTTTTTCTGGACTATTTTTAAAGTCCTGCAAGGAAAGATACTCTGAAATTTTCCCTTAGCAACTTTTCTAAATGTCTAGCAACCCTTGATGTCATGAATTTCTTCCTCACTTCCAACCCAGTTTCCACCTGTTGCAGCTGGAACTCTTTTTTCTTTTTTTTTTTTAATTTTTTTTAAGACCTTTTTATTTTATTATTATTATTTTTTTTGGCCACACCACGCAGCATGTGGGATCTTAGTTCACCGACCAGGGATCGAACCCATGCCCCCTGCATTGGAAGGCAGAGTCTTAACCACTGGACCACCGGGGAAGTCCCCTGGAACTCTTTTTTCTTTCTTTGGTTTTCGTTTATTTAATTCCTGTGATTTGTTGAACAAATATCTACTGTAGCCAGGTCCTCTAGGGGAGACATAAATACCAAATGTCCCCTTGCCCTGGAGGAGTGATACTATAGGCTGGGAGTCAGGGGGCCTGAATTCCAGTTCTTTCCCATAAGTGGGCCTCGGTTTTCCGAGTATACAGTGAGGGCTTTGTGCTAGACTGGGTGAAACAATGAGCTTCCATCCTGTGCCGATTCTTAGCAATGGGGTGTGGCTGCCTGAAGGTCCAGGTTGAAGAGGTGATGTTCAAGCTCAGTTGGAGAGAGAGCGATTAGTGATGTCTGCTCGGACGTGGCACAGAGAAGTGCTATGTATTCACCAACACTGAGCTTGGCCATCTCAGAATTTCCTGCAAACTCTGACCATCTCTGACTTGGGAAAACTCGTGGAATATTAACTCACAGACATCAAGTTGGTGACTGTTGCAGCCAAGATTCACGGAGAATTCTGAGCAGGGAACAGTAGCTGGGGCCGAGGCGCCTTTCCAGTCGGCAAGCGTGTTCAGAGCACACAGATGGCGGCTTTTCCAGGGAGCTGAGAGAAGGCATGGAGTGAGTTGGGGGGTTGATTCAGCCCGTTCTGGACTGAGAAACATTCAAAGGGCGTGAGAAGGGACTTCAGAGGTGGGTAGTCCCAGCTGACCCTTCTTCCCCTGAGGTCCTAGAGCCTTCTTTGGGCCTGAGGACGGGGCTCCCTGATTAATCTTCCCAGACAGATTCTGAGCTTTGGGGGATTGGATGCATGTCAGGATTGAGGTCGCTGTTGGCATATGGAAATGCAATCCTGATAATAATAATATAACAACAGAATCCACATTGACCACCATTAATCAAGCACTTACTATATGCCAGGTATGGCGGGCACACTTCGTACGGATTCTTACATGCAACCTCCAGGACGTTCCTATGAAGTCAGCGCTGCCCTTGCCCCCTGTAGCCCACAGAAGCCAGAAAGACCTTTGCAAACATCACCCAGACCATGCCACCCCTCTGCTCTAAACCCCAATGGTTCCCATTGTTCCCAGAAGAATAGCCACTCGTGTCACATGACCTTCAAGGCCCCCGCCTCTCCCCATCTCATCACCTACCCCCCTTCCCTTCCATTCACTCTGCTCTGTCCTCAATGGCTTTCCTTCTTCTCTTCAGACCCAGATTGGTTCCTGCCTCAGGGCGTTTGCACTTGCTGTCCCCCCTGCCCTAATGCCTTTCCCCCAGAAGTCCGCATTGCTGGCACCTTCTCACCTGTCACCACTCATGTCAATTGCCTTCCCCAACCTCCTTATCTAAATAGCCTGGACCCTCCCCGTCCCCATCGCTCGCCCACCCTCATTCTGCTCTATTTTCTTCTGACTCTCGCGTCTCCCTGACGTTATAATGGAGTGCTTCCTGTTCACCTGCTTTGTTGCCTGTCTCTCCCTTGCCCTGGAAGGTCACCTCCACTTTGGACCCCTCCCTACTGAAGAGGCCTTGTTGCCTTAGGGCCACCTCTGTGCCTTTTATCATAGCAGAGAGAACAATGATGTCACCAAGGGGTGGTCCCCCTGGTCACCTGGGGGTGGAGGGCAAAACACCAGGACCCCAGCCTGTGGAGTGGTCTCTGGGAGGATGCTCCCCAACCCCCCACGAAGGTCAGGACAGGAGGTCCAGAGGCTGATTCCCCTTGGGGAAATTAGTGCTGCTTTTCACCCCTTGCTGCAAAATAGGAGAAAGTCAGAGAAGATTGGTCACAGTGACAGCACGACAGCTCCAGCGCCAAACCCTGTTAGGCTGGTTGACACAAGTTTGTCACTCAGAAGCCCATTTTCCCTCATCACTGAAATCAAAACATTTCTGACAACCTGTGTCTTGCCACAGTTTAAGAGGCATCAGTTTTTTCTTTGTGGTACATAACATCACTGTGTGGCTTACATTGATGGCAGCTTCATTGTGATGAAAGACGGTATCATCATACCCACTTTCCAGATGAGAAAACTGAGGTTCAAGGAGCCTGACCTTGCCCAAGGTCATGGTGTGGTGAGTGGGGGAACCCGAGCTCTGGGCGGAGCAGCTCCCACCACCACTTGTCTTGGAGAGTCTGGCTCTCGTGCCCACGGTGAGTCAGAACTTCTGGGCACCAGCATCCCCCTGGAGCATCTGGGAAGTGCCACGTATGTGTCAATGACCCAGCATGCACTGGTGAGGATACAGCCCCGGGCAGCGTGATTGTCTTTCTATTTTTTCCCCCGGGTGAATAATGGCTAGGTGTTTCCCAGAAATCCATTTGGAGGCCAACAGATTTTTATCTTCAGAGGCAAAGATGAAAGGCACCTGGCTGTGGACAGGTAAACGCCCAACACGTCTACCTTCTGCAGAGGCTCTGGGGTGGGGGAAACAAGGAGGTCAGGCTGGCTCTCTGTGGCCAGTGACCTCAGGTTGGACCCTCCAGAGTCAGGCACGTGAACAGAAGACAGGAGGTGCCGCTTGTGGCCTGACCACAGTGGGGCTGGGAGGATGGGGCCTCCCAGGCTCTGAAGTCAGAACTCCTAAATTCATGATCATGTCCAGTCTGTACCCTCTGACTCCAGATGAATAAGAACAAAGCCAGGAGAAGCACACTGTAGTGGTTAAAAGCAAAACTGGGCTGAGAAAGCTGAGTTTGAGTCTTTGCTGTACCGATGAACAGCTGTGTGACCTTGGGCAAGTCACTTCACCTCTCTGGGTCTCATTTTCCTCATCTGGAAAGTAGGGATTAGTAATAGCAACTTGGATGAATTGTTATGAAAATTAAATGTATTAATATATATGAAATGCTTAAGAAACAGTGCTCGGTATATAGTAAGTGTGTTATGAAAGTTAGCTACAGGGACTTCCCTGGCAGTCCAGTTAGGACTCAGAGCTTCCACTGCAGGGGGCATGGGTTCCACCCCTGGTTGGGGAACTAAGATTCTGCATGCCGCATGGTGCAGCCAAAAAAAAAAAAAAAAAAGAAAGAAAGAAAGTTAGCTAAAATCCTATGTCCATATAAATGCATAGAAAAAAGACTGGAAAGAAATACATTAAAATATCCATGGAGATTTTTGCACAACAATGAGATGATAGAAGGCTTTTATTTTCTTCTTTAGACTTGTGTAAGTTTTTTCTAAACATTTTGCAATAAGCAGCCATTGTCCTAAAAAAAGAAAAATCCCCATTTGAAGCCTGTAGATTGGAAAGTTCTTTACTGAGGTGTCATTTACAGCCCTTGCTGTCTCTGGAGGTGACCAGGTCTTGTGTTTATAGCCCACTTTGGAGCTGATGGCTCTGGACCCCGGAAGGCAGGAAAGAAGTTAGTGGGGGAGGGCTGGATGACACTGGGACAGGAGACTGGACATAATGGGTCACCCAGTGTCGGGTGCTGGGGCTCCTGAACATGGGGGCAGGGACATTTTCAGTCACTTTGGAAACAGTTCAGAAGTTTCTACTGAAGCTGAACTTCGCCTAGCCGCTAACCCAGAAATTCCCCTCCTTGTTTTACAGCCAATGCACCCCTATTTCCAAAGGGAGACACCTACGAGGATACTCACTGTAGCTCTTTTCATAACTGCCCCAGCAGCCCAGCTGCCTCTCAACGGGAGAATGGAAAAACAAACTGTGGGGTCTCACAATGAAATACTACACAGCAATGAAAAAGAACTGTCTGGCACTGCACTCAACAGTGTGGACGAAGCTCATAAATGTGGTGTCAGGTGGGGAAAGCTAGACACACAAGCACGTTTAGCTGCGACTCCATTTATATAAAAGGCAAAGGGAGCCAAGAGTCGGCTGCAGTGATAGAGGTCAGGAAAGCTATCACCTTTGAGGAGAATGGTGGGGTAGTGGCTGAGGGAGAGTAAAGGGCTTCTGAGTGTTTCTGGTTATTTTGTCTGTCTGGGTGTTGGCGACGCGGATGTGTGGCACTTCTGGAAATATATTGCTCTGTGTTCTCATCGTCTATGTGCTCTTTTATATCTTATACTTCAATAATAATGTCGGGGACAAAAGAGAGATACAGGATCAAGACCGTTTCCTCTTCTGTTGGGTGTTGCTGTGTTTGTTTAAAATGCTGGATCCTCAGCAGCCATTTTGTGACCATGGGGCTATTAGCTGAGCCCAGAGCAAGGTCAGTAGAGCAGAAAGACGGAAGGATCCTGGATTCTTGGTGGTCATGTTGAGGCATTGGAGAGGTGAGTTCAGGTCCCTCTCCTTGAACCTAGGTGGACCTTTGTGATAGCTCTGACGAGTGGGTGCACAGGAAAGTGAAATGACTTCTACCTGGCTCTCTTTCGGGACATGCTCGAGACACCCAACCATGAACTGTAGTGTAAAATGTCTGGCTTTTCTGAGGCTGCCATGCTGGAAAGAACACATAAAGGTGAAGGAAGATACCTGAGAAATGCCAGCTGTTTGTCTTCTCAGTACAGGTACCAGACACATACATGCAGGTGGTGTTTTCACAACCTGGCGTGAACCTCCAACACCTCCACCTGCAACCTCTGAGACACCTTGAGCTCAAAACACCCAGCGGAGTCACTCCCGAATTCATGACTCACAGAAACTGAGATAGTGAAAGATTATTGTTGCTTTAAACCTCTAAATTTGGGGGTGAGCTGTTGTCCAGTCATAGATAAGCGGTACACCAATTTCACTGTACGCGTTCATCAAATGACGTAATTAGTCTCCTTTATAGTTCAAGCTAGAGGCTGGCAACCCTTTTCTGTAAAGGACCAGAGGGTAAATACTTTAAGCATTACAGGCCAGACAGTCTCTGTCGCAACTGGTCTACTTGGCTGCTATAGAGTGAAAGCCGCCAGAGGCAATATATAAATGGGCATGGCTGTGTTCCAATAAAGCTTTATTAACAAAAACAGAGAGCCAGACTTTGAGTTGCTCACTTCTAGTTTAAGCTGTTTTTGAGTTAGATTTTCTGTTACTTGCAGCCCAAAGCATCCCAACGCTTACAACCATCCAGAGAGCTTGGGGCTAAGGGTCAGCCATGTATGGGCTCTGGGTGTGTGCATGGGCTCTTAGTGTCCATGCACGAGCTCTGATGGTATTGCAAGAGCTCTGGTGTGTACGCATGAGCCCTGGGCAGGGGTGGTCCCACCCCACTCACCCTCTTATCTGCTCAGATAAGAAGGGCTGGGCTGTTCCTTCACTAAGGGCTCTCCGATCTGAGCATCTCTTATCAAGAGATTACCAGCTCCCATCTTTCCTCCTTGCTGGCTCTAGAATCTCTGGAATCCTCCTTACTGGACACTCAGCAAGGCAGGCAGGCAGGCAGGAGGTTGAGTCTCTCCCAAACGGGGACCTTATAGCTAAAGCCAGGGGTGGGACAGGCCCCTGCAAGAAAAGAGAGAAACGAAGGACAGAGGTATGCACCTCCTCTCCGGCCTCAGATGGGCCTGAGGGGGGGCTCCCAGCATCAACCACAGCGGTGATTGTGTACCCAGCACTTGCTGTGTGTGATGTTCTGTGCTCAGCGTTCACAAACCGGACGTGGAGAACTCTTGGAGGTGGACATTCTTATTAGCCCCATTTCACAGATGAGGAAAGGGGCAAACAGAGAGGGGAAATCACTGTCGCCAGAACACACAACAGGAAATGGGATTCACATCCACGCCGACAGCTCCACGCCCCGAAGAGGGTTTCTGGCCGGAAACCCACTGCAGAAAGACGAGCCCAGCGATATCCCAAGGCAAGGGGCACGTGAGGCCCATAAATCTCCTCCCACCAGGCCTGGGACCCGGACCCTCCCTGCTGGTGGCTCACCCTGCCTGGGGGCTGAAGCCTGCCCCACCCCCTCCTGCCAGGTGGGCCCTGCCTCCCACCGGGGCCTACGAGGGGCCGGATGTGGATAGCACTGCTGTTCGCTGTCTCCCTGCTCATCTTGTTTGTTCCAATTATGTCAAGTAAGCCATTATAATTTGACATTTTTTAGATTAACATTTTTGCTCAAGGGCACAGTAATTAGCAAAGGCTGGGAGTTGAACAATTCTGAGCAACAGGGAGGGAAAGTTTTCCCCTGTAAATCTTTGGAAAAGCCTGGAGGCTGCTGGGCCACCCATGCAGCCCCTCAGCACCAGGAGGGACGGGGCTTCTGTACAGGCACACAGGCTGGGTGAGGGAGGAAACCCCTGCCCCGTCGTCCCCAGCCCAAGGCCAGCCACCACTCTGGGGGACGTGCAGCAAGGGGATTTCCAACAGCCTGGATTGCCCATCCCCTCCCGTCCCTCTGGGTCTCTGCTGGGAAATCACTCTCCCCTCCACAGTTCCCTAGGCTGTGCCTTATTTGTGCGTGGCACACAGTAGGTGCTCCATAAATGCTTGTTAATTGAACCAATGGACAGAGATTGCAAACTGGTGGCCCATAGGTCAAATCCAGCCATAGATGTGCTGAGTCGAGCCAGCATGAATGACTTGCTGCCATTTGATGAGGAGGGTATTTTACATACATCGAAACTTCCAGCTTCTAGAAAAGTCAGGTTTGGGACTTCCCTGGTGGCGCAGTGGTTAAGAATCCCTCTGCCAATGCAGGGGACACGGGTTCGAGCCCTGGTCCGGGAAGATCCCACATACCGCGGAGCAGCTAAGCCCGTGTGCCACAACTACTGAGCCCACGCGCCTATGCTCCGCAACAAGAGAAGCCACGGCAATGAGAAGCCCGCACACCGCAAAGAAGAGTAGCCCCGCTCGCCGCAACTAGAGAAAGCCGGCACACAGCAACGAAGACCCAATGAACCCCAAAATAAATGAATAAATAAATAAATTTAATTTTTTAAAAAAAGAATCATACAGAGGAGGTTTGGAGGGTCAGCCTGCAAGAGCTCAGTCATGTGGTCACTGCTAACTGCAAAGGATGCTGGGAAGGGCCATCTTGCTGCTTGCCCAAAGGAGAGGAGAGCAGATTCTGATGGGCATCTGGTAGTGTCTCTCCACCCACTGGCTTCTGTGTCCCAGCCCCAGGAGCCCTCGTCTCCTCCTGGGCTCACAGTCTGGCTTACCACTATACATCCTCCACCACCACCCCAATCTATTTTGTGGGGCACAAATTTGATATCTGGAGCTCTTCATAGCTCTGGCTTTGCAGCTCAAAAGCCCAGGTTCTTGCAACTCAAGAGCTTTGACTTCTGAAACTAACAGCCTTTTTTATGCTTTTCTACTCTCTTATTCTTCCCCTGGGCAATGAATGCTTTGGGGTCTAGTTTGGCAGAGGGCAAGGGGCAAAGGGCAAAGAAGGAACCCTTCTTTGGGTGAAATGGAATAAAAGGGGCATTGGTTGGAAATAGCATACTGCCATCATGACCCAGCAATTCCACTCATGGGCATTTACCCAAGAGGAATGAAGACATATGTCCCATATATTCTCATACACAAAAGTGCATAGCTGCTTTATCCATAATAGCTAAAAACTGGAGACACCTAACATCCATTGGCTGGTGACCAGATAAATTGTTGTGTACTCACACAATGGAATCCTCTTCAGCAATAAAGAGAAGTGCAGGGTTTTTTTGTTTGTTTTGTTTTTGTTTGCGGTACATGGGCCTCTCACTGTTGTGGCCTCTCCCGTTGCGGAGCACAGGCTCCGGACACGCAGGCTCAGCGGCCACGGCTCACCGGCCCAGCCGCTCCACGGCATGTGGGATCTTCCCGGACCGGGGCACGAACCCGCGTCCCCTGCATCGGCAGGCGGACTCTCAACCACTGCGCCACCAGGGAAGCCCGAGAAGTGCAGTTTTTTGTTTTTTTTAATTTATTTGGCTGCACAGGGTCTTAGTTGTGGCACGCAGGCTCTTAGTTATGGTATGTGGGCTCTTACTTGTGGCATGTGGGATCTAGTTCCTGGACCAGGGATTGAACCCAGGCCCCCTGCTTTGGGAGCGCAGAGTCTTAACCTCTGGACCACCAAGGAAGTCGCAAGGAGTGAAGTATTAACATGCACAGCAACATAACGTGAATCTCAAAATCACTTACTAAGTCAGAGGTGGGCAAGCCTTTTCTGTAAAGGGTCAGGTAGAATGTTCTTGTGTGGGACTTACCATCTCAACTATTCTACTCTACTTTTGTAGTATGAAAGGAGCCATAGATAATACCTAAATGAATGGAGGTGGCTGTGTTCTAATAAAACTTTATTTATGGGCCTTGAAATTTAAATTTCATGTAGTCAGGGACTTCCCTGGCGGTCCAGTGGTTAGGACTATGTGCTTCCACTGCAGGGGGCACAGGTTCGATCCCTTGTCAGGGAATTAACTGAGATCCCACAAGCCTCAGGGCAAAAACAAACAAACAAATAAATCAATAAATTTAATGTAGTATTCAGGTGTCATGAAATATTACTCTTTTTTTGAATTTTTGAACTTTATTTTATTTAGTTTTTATACAGCAGGTTCTTATTAGTTATCTATTTTATACATAATAGTGTATATATGTCAATTCCAATCTCCCAAGAAATACTACTCCTCTTCTGATTTTTTTTCAACCATGAGAAAGTGTAAAAACCCGGGAACTCTCGGTCATTGCTGGTTGGAATGCAAAATGGTGCATTCACTTTGCAAGACAGTTTGGTGGTTTCTTACGAAACTAAACATATTCTTACCACGTGCTCCAGCCTTCACGCTTCTAGGTATTTACCAAATGACTTAATAACGTCTGTCCACACAAAAACCGGCGCATGGATATTTATAGCAGCGTTACTCATAATCGTCGCAACTGGAAGCAACCATGCTGCCCTTCAGCAGGTGAATGGATAAAAAACGGTGGTCCATCCAGACAACGGAATTTTATTCAGCACTGAAAAGAAATGAGCTCTCAAGCTATGAAAAGACACGGAACATTGCATGTTACTGAGTGAAAGCAGCCAGTCCGAAAAGGCTACAAGCTGTATGATTCCAACTCTATGACATTCTAGGAAAGGCAAAACTATGCGGAAACAGTAAAGAGATCAGTGGTTGTCAGGGGTTGGGGGGGCAGGTAGGGGTAGATGAATAGGTGGAGAAGAGGGGATTTTTAGGGCTGTGAAGCTATCTGTGTGATACCATAATGGTAGATACCTGTTGTTATACATTTATCAAACCCCACAGAATATACAACACCAAGAGTGAGCCCTGATGTAAACTATGGACTATAGTTAAAAACGATGTACCCGTGTTGAGTCACTGGATGTAACGAATGCCAGTTATTACTAAGAGGGGAAGCTGTGTGTCGGGGTGGGGAGATGGGGCAAGGAGGGAACATGGAATTCTCTGTACGATCTGCTCTGAGGTCAGGGCTGTGTCTGTCCTGGTCACCTCCTGGTGAGAATGGAAGAGGTACTTGGTAAACGTCTATCGAGTGAGTGAAATGAGATTAATTCAGCTGGGCCAGGCAGGGGCGGGGAGGACGTTCTTTGGAGGCTGACAATGAGTCAGGCACACAGGGACACCAGGAAGAGGAAACAGCCGGGCCCAAGGCGGAGAGAGTTGGGAAGGGCCTGGTGAGTTTGAAAAGAGCAGCTGGGTGTGGCCAGAGAGGAGGCCAGGAGGTCAGGGCGGGGTGGAGGGTGGAGAGTGTCAGCGTTTTGTCCCCCTGGTAGAGGGAAAGGGATCCGCCGTTTGGGGTCGCATGCCCTTTGTATTTACTATGAACTCCAACAGTCCCCCATCATCCAAGGTGGTGGCTCTGGGTCTTTGGGTCCCTCTGTCTGGGGGTAGAGTAGGTCTGGGGGCAGTTTCTACAAAGATGGGTGCTTCAAGCGGTATCAGTTTCCTGTGGCCGCCCTAATAAATTACCACAAATTTAGCGGCAGAGCAACACAAATTTATCATCTGACAGTTCTGGAGGGCAAAAGATCAGAATGGATTTTACGGGGCTGAAATCAAAGTGTCAGCAGGGCTGGTCCCTCTGGAGGCTCGTGGCAGGTGGGGGAGTCCATTTCCTCACCTTTTCCAGCTTCTAGAGGCACCTGTGCTCCTTGATCGTGGCTATGCCAACCTCGGCCGCCACCCTCCTGTCTCCTTCTCTGACTCTGACCCTCCTGCCTCCCTCTTGTAGGGGCCACTTTGATGCCTTTGGACCCACCAGGATAACCCAGGATCATCTCTTCATCTCAAAATCCTTAACTAAATCACACCTGCAAAGTTCCTTTTGCCATGTGCTATGGGTTGACTCTGACCCCTCAAAACTCACATGTTGAGGCCCTAACCTCCGGAACATCAAATGTGACTGTATTTGGAGATAAGGTCTTTAAAGAGGCAATTAAGTTAAAATGGGGTCATTAAAACTCATCCGATGAGACTGGTGCCTGTATAAGAGATTAGGACACAAAAAGAGACCAGAGGCATGCATGCACAGAGAGTAGACCACGTGAGGACACAGCGAGAAGATGGCTGTCTGCAAGCCAAGGAGAGAGGCCTCAGGAGAAACCAGCCCTGCCCACACCTTGACCTTGGACTCCAGCCTCCAGGACTGTGAGGAAATAAATCTCTGTTGTGTAGGGCCCCCTAGTCTGTGGTATTTTGTTATGGCAGCCCCAGCTAACACACTGTGTAAGGTAACATATGCTAAAGTAACACGCCTTGTAAGGTAACATAGGACAGCATCTTTAGGGGGGACTGTTAGTCTGCCCACTACAGGTGGGTTCTGTGAGGGTGGGTGCCCGTCCCTCACCAGGCACAGGCGGAAATAGACCCTGGAGGGGAGGGAGGGTTGGGTGGGACCCTTGGGGGTGCTGGACCCAGATACCAGCCACTGCGTCCTGCAGACTCTGGAGCAGCACAGGCCACTCACATATTCCTTTTTCTGGGCATTTCCTGACCCCTGGTGGGTAGTGGGGACCATGTGACTGTTTTCAGCCACTGAGTGTGAGTGGAAGTGATGATTCCAGGCTGCGCATTCATTTGCCAGCGTGAGACCTTCCAGAGCTCTCTTTCGTTCTAACACACCTTCCAGCAGGTTGGGTCCTGGTGTGAGGACAACCTGGGGCAGAGTCCACAGCTGACTCATCATGGCCGTGTAGTACGAGGGACAGTAAACCTTTGTGTGTCAAGTCACTGACATTGCAGAGTTGTTTGTTACCACAGCATAACCTGGCCTATCCTGACTATTACAAACTCTGGAGCCCAATCATCTGGGTAAGAAATTGCCCCCAGGGCCTTCCCTGGCAGTCCAGTGGTTAAGACTCCTCACTACCAATGCAGGGGACATGGGTTCGAACCCTAGTCGGGGAACTAAGATCCCACATGCCGTGCAGAGTGGCGAAAATTTTTCAAAAATAAATGAGTAAAAAAGAAATTAAAAACAAAAAAGAAATTACCCCCAAGAATCATACCGACTTGGGCAATGAGTGTGTCTAAATGAGGTAACATGTAAGACACGCTTAGAACAGTGACCGGCACAGGGCAAGCCCACTAGTACTGTTACTGCTGCTGGTGGTGTGGTTATTGCGTGATTACAGTCTTGGGAGTGACCATAAGAACGGGAGACCACAGCAACTTTTGCCCTACCTTCTAGAAGGCTTAAGTCTACTCTGACCATTTTGACCTTGGGAAGACAAAGTGACCCCTTGAAACCTCTCTAAGGTTTAATTTCTTCATCAGGTGGGTGGGAGGCCTGCAAAGAGCTAGGTGACAAAATCTGATGAAAGATGGGCACATTTCCTACCCTCAGAGAGAGGGGTAAAGTAACATCCAGCCCGAGGAGTTCTAAACAGGGGAAGGGCCTGACCTGTCGGCTGGGTGGTAGGTGGCTGGGTGGGACAGAGTGGAGGTGGGGAGACCAGTGAGAATGCTGACTCAAAGGCCCTGTGCCAGGGTAGAAGGGTACTAGTTCTGGGTGACAAATCCCCACCCAAAACTCCATGGCATCCTCCAACTGCTGTCTGTTTTTTTTTTTTTTTGGCTGCGTCATGCAGTTTGCAAAATGTTAGTTCCCCAACCAGGGATTGAACCACTGCCCCCTGCAGTGGAAGTGCAGAGTCCTAACCACTGGACTGCCAGGGAAGTCCCACAGTCGTCTTATTATACTCACAGATACTGTGGGTCAAGAATTCGTGCAGGGCATTGCAGAGGCATCTTATTTACTGGTTGGGGCTGACTGCTGGCTGGGACCTCGTCTGGACTGTGGGTCAGAACAGGGACACCTGGCATCCTGTCGTGGCTACTTGGGCTTCTCACGACATAGCAGCCCTGGCAGTCACACCACTTACATGGCATCCTGGGGCTGTTGCATGAATGTACCTGCACCACCCTCTGTGACCTTGGCCACACGCATCCCTTCCATCGCATTCTGTTGGTTACAAATGAGTCATAAACATGCCCAGATTCAGGAGGGAGGTGATGTAAACCATCCCATTAGGTGGGAGGAGTGTCAGGGTCCTACAGTGAGAAGACCATGTGGGATGGGCATATTGCTGCAGCCATCTCTGAAAAATGCAATCTGTTACTAAGGACCTAGGCCCACTACTGCTGTACCTCTCCTCCAGGCCCGGGCCCTTCCCACGGCCGCCTGCTTGTTGCTTGGAAACTTCTGTCTCATCCCTCAGGCTCTGAAGGTTGCTCTCTGTGCAGTTGTCAGCAGAGCCCGCCAGCTTGCGAGCTTCTCTTCTCCTGTCCTGCCCTGTGGGGGGTCTGATTGCTGCCAAGAGCAGCCCTGAGGCCTCGCCTCACTGTGCACGGACCCCGGTGCCTTGGACAGAGCCTGCTCTTGGCATTCTGGAAAAAAAGCTGCTTCCCTGCGGGGTTCTCAAGCAGGAAGCCAAGAGCTCAGCTGCTTTATGGCCCCTCCCCGCTGCCAGCCTCCTGCCCCTGCAGAAACTTCAGGCAGCTCCTGTCTGCAGACCCAGCGGGGAATGGCAGCTTCAAAGCCTTGCTGCTGTACAGCGCTGGGGGGAGAGTGGGGCCCCTGGGGCAGGGCCATCAGCGAGCTTTCCCCAGCCTTGAGTGTGCCAGGGGCTGCAAGGGGAGTGGACACTCTGCAGGCTCAAGCCATCGCTGTGCATGTTGCCATGATTAACCCCACCCCAAAACAAGCTCCATCATTCATTCATTCATCCATCTATCCATCCCTCCATCTACCCATCCATTTGTTCATCCTATTCTTTCATCCATTGGGGCTACGACAGTAAAAGAGACAGACCATAAACAAACAAGGCAATTCTGGAATTCTGGGCAATGGGAAGAGAGAATTCCATAAAAAAGTGTTGATGAGGAAGAGAGTGACAGAAGGGGTACAGCTACTCTAGAAAGGCCATTGGAGACCCCTTTTTGAGGTGATCTTTGACCCAAGCTGTGCCAAGATCTGGGGAAGAATGTTCTAGGCGAGAGAATGGCAGGTGCAAAGGCCCTGTGGCAGGACCCAACCAGGCATGTTCAAGAGCCCATAAGGAGACCTGTATGGCTGGAGCAGAGGGTCCAGGCCCAACGCAGAGATCTCCCCTCCCCCCCCCCCCCCCCCCCATAGTAGCTCTCTGCTGCCTTCCAGTTCAGCCCAAAGCCCTCCGCTCGGCACTCAGTACCTCCACCTTCCCGTCACACCTCCTCATTCTCTGGCCCCACCCCCAGGATTTCCTGCAGCCTAGATTTTGCTCATATTGCATTAGGATTTGCCTTTATTTTTTTTAAACAAGAAGCAGTGAGTCTGCATTCCTGAGGATGGGAACATTTTTCAGAATCACTCCCTCGAGGATGGAGGTAGGAACAGCAGTCGGTCTAAGAAGCCCCTCGAGAAGAAGGCCTGGCACAAATGGCTGGGGAAGCGAAGGTGGGGGAGACTGAGGAAGGCCGGGCTGAACAAACTGGGGGTTGCCACAATGCTCACTGCCAGAGCACTTTGCCACCTTGCAGGTGCATACCTACTGCAGGTCCAGTGCAGCTGGCCACCTGGACCTCCTACCTCTGCAGGGGCGGTGGATGCCTTTGCCTCCAGCATCACCCCAAAGTCTCCCTGGGCCTGTCTTAGCCGGTTCAGGCTGCTATAACAAAATACCATCGACTGGATGGCATAAACAACAGACATTTATTTCTCAGTTCTGGAGCCTGGATCTTGGGATCAAGGTGCTGGCAGATTCTGTGTCTTCCTGGTTCATGGAGGGCTGCCTTGTCTGTGCCCTCATGTGGTGGAGGGAGCTCTCTGGGGCATCTTTATTAAGGACACTAATCCCATACATGGGGGCTCCACCCTCATGACCTAATTACCTCCCAAATGTCCTGCCTCCTAATATCATCACATAGGGGTTAGGTTTCAACATAAGAATTTGTGGGGGAACACAAACATTCTGTCTATAACAGCCTCAGGCGAGGCAGCTGGGGAATGAGTGTAAGATTGTTTAGCCAGTTTCCCGACAGTTGGAAGATGAACTCAGCCTTGCTAATGAGGTCAAAGTTGCCACCAACCCCTCCCTTAAGGGGCGTGAAAACACCCCACCCTCGCCTTGTGGCCACTTGCAACTTCATCTTACCTGCTTGCTCTCAACTCTCCAGGGTAATGGATACCCTGTTAGGTGATCTTGCCTGTCTCCCAGATTCCCTCGTCCCTCCTGGGAGGGGCAGTGCCGCTCCTTCCAACCACCACTTTCCTGCAACGACTCAGTTCATTCCAGGGGATCCCGAGTGTCAGCACAACAGGGGGGCCAACCTTGAACTCAGCAAAGAGGAACGCTTGACTCATTTCCAGCTGGAAGGCTGTGCAGTGGCTGGGAATGTATGAGCCTTCTCTAAGTAAATGCTCAGCGCTTTTGTTACGGGAGAAGGGAAAGTAAAACCCCCAATCAACACTGCATCGTTGTCCTTTCCCCAGCCAGCAGCCCAAGCCCTCTGCAGCTTCCGCAATTCAGGCGGCCAGAAAAAAAATGCCACAGCCCAAGACTGTGGCCGGGGACAGCCCTGGCCAGACACAGTCCTGCATTGCCATTATCTTTTGTTCCCAGGGTAAAAGGGTCATCCTGCTTCCCAGGGAATAGCTGAAGAATCCCCTACTGTGCACCAAGCAACATGTTGACATCCTGTAATGCACTAACTTCATACCATCTACATTACGAAAGATATAGCACTATTGTCTCCAATTGGCCATTGGCAAACTGGGAGCCCAGAGGGGTGGAGCAGTTTCCCTGTGGTCACACAGCTGGCCAGCCCAGGTTGTGATGAACTCAAAGTCTCTTGTCGCTAACCCTGAATCCTGAATCCATAGAAGGAGGAGTGTATTGAATCCACTAGGAATACACTTGGCTGCAAGTAACAGAAACCTGGGCTAGGAGTGACTTAAACCATGAGGCCATCTATTGTTTATTTAGTAGGACATCAGGAAGTAGGCGCTGCCCGGGTGGGTTCAATAGTTCCTCAATATCATAACATAGGGCTGACGTCTCTGAAATGCTCTTGGCCGTCTCCTCATGGTGACAAGGTGACTGCCACAGCTCCAGACATCACTTCCTCACACAATGACATCCAAAGGCAGGAAGGGAAGTGGGCAGAGGGGAACAAGTCTCTCTTCCTGTATCTTTCTCATTTTATAGTGAGACCTCTCTTGCCCAGGAGCCATCAGCAGACTTCCCCTTATGTCTCACAGGCCACAAATGGGTCACAGCCTCTCCCCTGGGCACCCCTCAAGCCCAGAGGGGCAGAATTTAGTTCCTGTTACATGGTAGACTGGATGACTTGGAATCAAAAACAGTTCACTCAAGGACAAAATTTAAAGGATGCTGCATTTTAAAAAATTCATGGGGACTTCCCTGGTGGTCCAGTGGTTAAGAACCCTCCTTCCAATGCAGGGGATGCAGGTTCAATCCCTGGTCGGGGAACTAAGATCTCGCATGCCGCAGGGCAACTAAGCCCATGCAATGCAACTACTGAGCCTGCGAACCACAACTAGAGAGGAGCCTGTGTGTGGCAGCAAAGCTCCCACATGCTGCAACGAAGATCCCATGTGCCGCGACTAAGACCTGATGCAGCCAAAAAATAAAATAAATAAATAAATATTTTTAAAAACATGAAAAAATTAAAGTCCAAATATTTAAAAATAAATAAAATAAAAATTTGTGGTAAAATATACATAACATAAAATTTATGATTTTAATTTTTTTTTTTTTTTTGGCTGCGCTGGGTCTTCATTGCTGTGCATGCCGGCTTTCTCTAGTTGCGGCGAGCAGGGGCTACTCTCTGTTGCGGTGCGCGGGCTCCTCGTTGCGGTGGATTCTCTTGCTGTGGAGCATGGGCTCTAGGTGCGTGGGCTTCAGTAGTTGTGGCACGTGAGCTCAGTAGTCGTGGCTCGCAGATTCTACAGCGCAGGCTCAGTAGTCGTGGCGCACGGGCTTAGTTGCTCCACGGCATGTGGGATCTTCCCGGACCAGGGCTCGAACCCGTGCCCCCTGCATTGGCAGCCAGAGTCCCAACCACTGCGCCACTAGGGAAGCCCCGATTTTAACCATTTTTAAGAGTACAGTTCCGTGGCATTATGTACATTCGCACTGCTGTGCAACCACCACCATCCTGCATCTCCAGAACTCTTTCATCTTCCCAAACTGGTACTCTATCCCGGTTAAACACTAACTCCCCATTCCCCAGTCCAGCTCCTGGCAACCACCCTTCTACTTATGCCTCTATACATTCGATTACTTTAGGTGCCTCATATAAGTGGACTCATACGGTATTTGTCCTTTTGTGACTGGCTGATTTCTTTTAGCATGATGTCCTCAGGGTTCATCCATGTTGTAGCTTGTGCCAGAGTCTCCGTCCTTTTTTGGTACAACAGGGAAGAAAAAAAGCAATATTTGGGCGTTTTATTTGTTTGGGTTCCATATGATCAGAAGTTGTGTCAATGGTCACGCCAGGTGGGTATGTTATAAAAACACTCATTTGATTATTTCAATGCCTTGCCATCTCTGTGAGCTAGTCATTTTAAGGTCATATTTACAAGGGCAGCACCAATGGCCTCCAGGGGCATTCTCAGCCTATCTGGCATGCGGTGCCCACTGTGGGAGGGGGCACTTTTTAAGGCTGAATAGTATTCTGTAGTATGTATGTAACACATTTGATTTATCCATGCATTTGTTGATGGCCTCTTGGGTTGCTTCCATCATTTGATTATTATGAGTAATGTATGGGCTCTTTTGTTACTTTTAGCATCTTCAAAAGCCTCTTCAACAATAAAATGACAAGCAATGTACCAAGTGCTGGTGAGGATGTAGAAAAACTGGGACCCTCACCCGTTGCTGGTGAGGGTGCAACACGGTACAACCGCTTTGGAAAACAGTTTGGTAGTTCCTTAAAAAGTTTAACATACACCTATCGTATGATCCAGTCATTTCACGGCTAAGTAGAAACTAAGAGAAATGGAAGCACATCCACAGAGCACCTTGTATATGAATGTTCACAGCGGCACTATTCACAACAGCCAAAAGATGGAAACAACCCAAATGCCCGCCAGCTGATGAATGGGCAAACGAATTGTGGTCTATCAGTAGGATGGACTCTTTTTCGGCTATAAAACGGAATGAAGTTTTGATATGTGGTACAAGGTGAACGAACCTTGAAAACAAGCTACGTGAGAGAAGCCAAATACAAAAGGCCACATATTGTAGGATTCCACTTATATGAAACGTCCAGAATCAGCAAATCCATAGAGACAGAAAGCAGATTGCTGGTTGCTATGGGCTGGGGGCAGGGAATGGGAGTGGCTGTGAAGGGTTGGGGCTTTCCTTTTAGGCTGACGAAAAATGTTCTGGAATTAGACAGTGGTGACGGTTGCACAACCGTATGAATATACTAAAACCACTGAATTGCACGCTTAAAAAATAGATGAGTGCCAGCCCTGGCCCAGCCTTTAAAAAAAAAAAAAGATGAGTGACCGTTCTGGAAACTATCACTGTTCCCATTTTACAGATGACAGCATTGAGGCTCAGAGACTCAATGGCTTCACTGAGGAAATAGAGCTAGTGGTTGGGGAAGCAGGGATTTGAACCCCTGCCAGTTCTGCCTCCAAAGCCCCACCAGTAACGCCACACCATGAGGGGCTTCCCGGGCCTTGGGTTAGCCTCCTTGCCTCTCTCTGCCATGGTCTCCTCGTTTGTGCAATGGTCATGAGTCAAAGAGGCGTGAAAGTGGCCAGCACCTGGCTAGGCACAGAGCAGATGCATGAGGCAGCACACCTCTCCTTCCTTCTTCACGTCAGGGAAGAATAGAAAACAGCCCAGTTCTTGGGAGGGCAGACACGAGGGCTGGGGGAGGCCGTGGCTGCTCAGAGAGGCTTGGCCACCTCCCAGCAGCTGTCCCCAGGCAGGGACAGAGGCCACGGCGCCGTGTTCCTGCTGCTAGCGTGTGGGTGTTTCCCGACACCCCCTTTTGTGCAAATACATCCCGGGTGACGTCTCCGTTGCCATGGTGAGAGGCGCCCTCTTCTATCTAGAGTGACAGTCACCACCAGGCTGGGACCGGAGCCAGCGCAGCCCAAGGGCAGATGAATTTTGCCTTCACAAGTCAGGCTCTGCAGGCTCTGCGCCTCCCGGGGAAGGCCAGCTGCCTGGCACCTTCCCTTCTCGCTGGCTGCTTCTCCTCAGGGGGCAAAATGAGGGCACGCAGGGACTCCTGCAGAGCTTCACCCTGTTTTCTGAGGGGCTCTGGGCGGGGAGAGAGCCGGCTGACCTGGGTTTCAGTCCTGGCGCCTCTGTTTACAAGCCATGTGACCTTGAGACTCAGTTTCTTTGTCTGAAAAGTGCCGATGTCAATACCTCCCTGCAGCCTTGTTTTAGGGGATGTCTTATTCATTCAACCAACATTCGTGGTTCCGAGGACAACACCTCCCAGCCCGGGTGCTTCGTCCTCTCGGGCCTCCCTCCAACCCAGGCCGACCCCTCAGCTGACCTCGGCAAGGCCCTGCGTGGTGGGAAGACGAGGCCTTTGCTTGGGACAATCATTAGGGGAAGCCATTGGGTGGGAGTCCTAGCCCAAAGAATGCTCCAGAAACAAGATATGTTGTTCATGGAACTGCATGGCTGGAGGAAATAGGGATTCTCGTTGATTCTGAGAAGAGGCAGGAGGAGAGACAGACACACAGACAGACAGATAGAAACTGCCCCAGAATGGGCCCCCTCCTTGCTGCTCCCCCGCCAGCAGCCCTGACCCCAACTTTCAGGAACAGTTCTTCTTGTTAAAGTTACAAGTGCTCAGGGTTTGGGGTCTCTTCGAGGGAGGCCCTGGCAGGACTGGGATCCACACAGCGTGGTGAATCAGCAATGTGGGGTCCAAACGGGGACGGGGCCATGAGACCACCAGCCCTCCAGAAGGGGGTCTCAGGACCCAGGCCAGGAGGACCAAGGGTTAGCTGACTGTGGCTCAAACCCCAGCTTGCCACTCACTCGCTGTGGGACCTGGGCCAGGTCTCTAACCGCTGTGCCTCAGTTTCCTCCTCCGTAAAGTCAGGATGATGGTGACCTTACTGCATCACAGAATTGCGGCGATTCCACGCGACAGGGCATGTAAGGTGCTGGGCCCCATGCCTGCAACAGTGCCAGTCAGTAAATGTTAGCTGGTAACGTATTTTGTTATAGTTTTGGGTTTTTGTTTTTGTTTTGTTTTTGGCTACGTTGGGTCTTCATTGCTGCACACGGGCTTTCTCTAGTTGTGGCGAGCGGGAGCTACTCTTCGTTGCGGTGCGCGGGCTTCTCATTGCTGTGGCTTCTCTTGTTGCGGAGCATGGGCTCTAGGCATGCTGACTTCGGTAGTTGTGGCACGTGGGCTCAGTAGTTGTGGCGCACGGGCTTAGTTGATCCGCGGCATGTGGGATCTTCCTGGACCAGGGCTCGAACCTATGTCCCCTGCATTGGCAGGCCGATTCTTAACCACCGCGCCACCAGGGAAGTCCCTAGTTTTGGGTTTTTGATAAACGCTAAGGCAGGGACCTTGCCAAGTAACGTGGGCTGGAAGCTCATGAGTGGGACATCATGAAGAAATCACAGACCGTCTGGGTCAGGTTAAATAAATGCCCATTAAATGACTGGCTTCAGGATAGAAGCTGCTCCCCTCACTGGCCCCTGGACGAGCCTGGCTCCAATGAAAACGGTTCTGAGAACCACAGGAAAACTGGCCGATGACGCCTCCTCAGACAGCTATCCAGTCTGCCCAATGGAGAAGGCAAAGGATAGGGCGTGTCCACACTCGCACACACCTTCACAGACACCTGCAGAGTGGCACACGCTCCCAGACACACACTCAGTCCTGGAAAGCAAGAAACACTCGTGTTAAGGCTTTAGAGGCAAGCTCTGTTATTATTTCCATTTCATGCAGAGGGAAACTGAGACAAAAGAGGTTCTGTACTTTGCCTGGGGTCACATAAAGAAGTGGAAGAACTGGGATCTGAACCCAGGAGGCTGGCACCAGTCCAGATCACTGCCCCAAACGATGCCTACAGTCACGTTCTCCCGGGCACGGCAGGTGGGGGCAGAGTAGGGCAGCTACGGGACCCTGTGCTAAGAGTGGCACTTTTGTTTTTCTCCCCGCTCTGCTTTTCTGGGTCTGCAGCAATGCTAATCCGGCATCGCTTCGAGGGCCACGGTGAGGAAGTGGTGGGGAGGTTCGAAAATAGGCAGCCCAACTCCAGGGGCCCAAGTGCTCAGGCCACCCCCTGCTGCCCCTCTCCTGAGCCACCCAAATCCTCTACAGGCACATGTCCATAGCATCCATTCCTAGAACATAACAGATTATTTATTATACCTTTTATAAAGACGAAAAGAGGTAAATAGAACCTTACCGATTGTTTCAGATGCTTATGAGCTCATGTCAACGTTCTGGCAGGAATTCTGGGAAACTGGCAGTTTCTCAAAAGTTAAGCAAACTACCATACGACCCAGCAGCAATCCCACTCCTAGGTACTTACCCAAGAAAAACAGCAACGTGTATCCAGACAAAAACTTGCCCATAGCGGCATTGTTTTTAAGGACATCAGATTGGAAACAACCCAAGTATCCATCAGTTGGTAAAGAGGCAGACAAAATGTGTCATAGCCATACAATGGAATGCTATTCAGCCGTAAAAAGGAATGAAGCAATGGCACAGACTACCACATGCGTGGACCTTGAAAACATGATGCTACGTGAGAGACGCCAGACGCAAAATGCCAGAGAGTGTATGATTCCATTTATGTGAAATGTCCAGAAGAGGCCAATACATAGACACAGAACGTAGATAAGCGGGTGCTTAGGGACTTAGGGGAGGGGGAATGGCGGTGACTTCTGTTGGGGAGTGAAGAAAATGTTCTGGAAATAGAGATGATGGCTATATTACCTTGTGAATGTACTAGATGCCACTGAATTGTACGTTAAAAGGCTGAACTTCATAGAACGTGAGTTGTATCTCAATAAAAACTGGCTGCTGCTCTCTTGCCCCTTCTAATCACCTCCCCCTTCACCTCCCCCTTTACCTGCCCCCCCACGCCCTCCGCATTGCAGGAAAACGTGCACATGCTTGCAGTTCCTCTAGGCTGGCTGCCCATTCTCGAGCTCCACACAGTGAAATTGTACAACATGTGCTTTTCTGCATCCAGCTTCTTCCACTCAGTAGAATGCCTTTGGGGCTCTCAGGTGTCGCTGTAGGCGTCCGTGTCTCATTTTCCTTTTCACTGCTGTACAGTATTCCCTTGTATATGGACACGTCATGGTTTGTTGGTCCATTTGCCCACTGACGGACATTTGGGATGTTTCCAGCTATGGAGAGTACGACTAAGGCTGTTACGAGCACTTGTGTCCACATGAAAACAGACGTAGCAACCACAGCAGTCGCTCTCTGGAAAGGGTGGGTGCTCAAGGAGAGGGGTGCCCTTGGCAGCGTGCTCACCTGCCTGGGGCGCAGGGCGCTGAAGGATGCTCTGCTGGGTCATCAGGACGGAGACCCTTAAAAAACGCCCAGGGGCATGTGGGACAGAGTCCCTGGGACCTGGATCTTCATGGGAAAGGGGGCAGGGAGTCCCAGACTCTAGGGCTGGAACGGGCTGCTGGATCCACAGGTGAACTATATTAATGGCCGTGCACCGGACAAGTGGAATCCACAAGTGATAGTGCATTTGTCTCCCAGCTGCGTCCCCAGTGGGTTCTACCCTGGTCCGAGCCGCCCTCAGCTCCTGCCTGGGCCATTGCAGTAGCCCCCTCCCTGCTCTCCGGGCATCCTCCTGGCCCTCTAGCTTTCCTTACAGCAGCCAGAGGGAGCCTGGTCCTGTCACTCCTGTGCTCCCAACTCTCTGTGGGCCCATCTCACTTACAGTGAAATCCTAAGTCTTTGTAAAGCCCCAGGCCCTGCAGAGTCTGCACCCCACAGCCCCTGTGACTGTACCTCCTAGCCTTCTCACTCCAGCCACTGGAGGAGGAAGAAGGGGATGGGGCCTGACAGGTGGGCAGGGGTGACTCACGCAGGACCTTGTGGGCCACTGGGAGGGAGGCTTGTTTTTATTCTCAGTGTGAAAAGCACAAGTCCTACGCTCAGCTGTGAGCCAAGCCCTTGATGTTCACATTCACATCCATCCTACCAGCAGCCCTAGAGGTCAGGTGCTCTCAACACCCCCAATTCGCAGATGAGCAAACTGAGGCTCAGAGAGGTGAAGCTGCTTGCCCATGTGGCCTGGCAGGCACATCCCACTCCCTGGAGATGTTCTGAGACAGCCCCAGGGGCTGACATTTCCTTCCCTCCCCAGAGGTGAATGACGCTGGCCCCAGGTGGGCCTTCTTGGGCAGGGCAGCTCCTCTGAAGTCCTTTGAAGTCCCAGCCAGCCAGCTGCCTGGCCAACTGTTTCCCCATCTCACCTTCCTCCTGGACTCCTGCCAAGCTCTCAGGGGCTGGAGAGACGGGTGGAGGCCCAGGGCAGGGGGCATGTTCTGTTTTATTCAATTTATCTCTCTGGTTTTTTTCAGTTGCATATACACATGGTTAAACTTGTTTTCAAATGGCCCAGTGAAAAGGACATCTCTCTTCTACCTCCTCCCCGCGTGTCCACTTTTCTGCCCCTGGAGCATCTGCAGGGACCAGTTTCTGTGTGTCCTTCCAGGGGTGACCTAGGGATGTACAAACAGACATATACACATATAAATGTGAAAATATTCCTTAAAGTACCAGTTGGAGGACCCTGCCTGGTCTTCTGCACCCACCTGCCTTTCTACCCTGAACAATACAGCTTAAAAAAATCCCTCGAGTTGGTAACCCCAGTCCAAGCTTGAGAAGAACATTAAACCAGTCCCAAGTGAGGAGCAACCTGCAAAATCCCTGCCCAGGGCTCCTGCAAACTGTCCGCCTCGTCAAAAACAAAGACAGTCTGGGAATCCGTCACAGCCGAGAGAGCCCTAAGGAGACATGAGGACCAAATGTAACATGCGGTCCTGGATGGGATCCTGGAGAGAAGAAGGCCATTAGGAAACACTGAGAAAAATCTGAATAAAGTATGGACTTTAGTTAATAATAATGTATCAATATCTATTTGTTCATTGAGGCAAATGCACTGTATGGATGTAAGATGTTAAGAACGAGGAAAACTGGGTGTGGGGTGTTTGGGAACTCTGTACTATCTTAGCAATTTGTCTATAAATCTAAAACTGTTCCATAAAATAGTTTATTTTTTAAAAGGACATTTAAAAAAAATCCCTCGAGCTAATGCTAATGCACCTCATGCCCTTTATTATGTGTATATTATCTTGCAGTTAAAACAAAAGAAAACAAAAATAAACAAACAAAAAAAGCCCCAGGGACTTCCCTGGTGGCCCAGTGGTTAAGAATCCACCTGCCAATGCAGGGGACACGGGTTCGATCCTTCGTCTGGGAAGATCCCACATGCCACGGAGCAACTAAGCCTGTGCGCCACAACTACTGAAGTCCGCACACCTAGAGCCCGTGCTCCACAACAAGAGAAGTCACTGCAATGAGAAGCCCACACACCGCAACAAAGAGTAGCCCCTGTTTGCCACAACTAGAGAAAGCCCACGCACAGCAACGAAGACCCAACGCAGCCAAAAATAAATTAAAAAATAATAATAAAAAACCCCCAGAAACGACATGTGAACGTAGATCTTAGAGGTTGCTCTGTGCCCCAGCTCTGGGGCAGCCTCACCCTTTGTAACGGCCGAGTAATGTTCCATTGTCTGGCTGTCCCATAACTGACATCCTGGGTGCCCTATTGATTGGTACCCAACCTTGTTTTCAGGCCTTTGCTGCTGTCAGCAACCTGGCTGTACACTTTTTTGTCTGTCCAAGCTTCCATGCCCTGTGCCAGCATCTCTGCAAGATCAGTTCCCAGAAAGGGAACGGTGGCTTCAAAGAGTGCCGGCAGGAGGAGTTTGGGCTTTGACTCCATGAAAGAGACCTTCTCCCCAGAGGGGATGGAGAGACATGGTACAGGGTTCAGGGGAGGGGAGGGGGCTCAGCTATTTTATTGAGGTGGTCAGGGAAGGCCTCTCTGAGGAAGTGACATTTGAGCAAAGATATGAAGGAAGAGAGAGCCAGAGTCACGTACGTGTCTAAGGAAGTGGGATTCCGGCAGAGGGTATAGCACGTGCAAAAGCCCTGAGGTGGGGCCATTTCTGCTGGGATTGTATTGTGAGCACTTGCGGAACTTTTAAGGAGTGATGGCGGGCCTGATGCAGGGTTTAAAAGGACCCCTCTGGCTGCTTCGGGGAAAAGGGGGCAGAGTGGATGTTGGGAGACCAGACAGGAGGCTAGTGCAATAGTCCAGGCAAGACAAGATGATGGTTGGACCAGGGTGTTCACTACAGGTGGGGAGAAGGGGCTGATCTGGGGTGTATTTTGAAGGCAGAGTCAACAGCACTTGCTAAAGTCCCAGGTTACTAGGCCAGGGCACAGCAGGAGTGTATTAGTTTGTTAGGGCCGCTGTAACAAAGTACGGACCACAGACTGTGTCCTCTCACAGTACTAGAGGCCAGAAGTGTGAAATCAAGGTGTCAGCAGGGCCATCTCCCTGTGCAGATTCTAATGAAGGATCCCGCCTTCCCTTTTCCAGCTTCTTCTTCATGGGTTGCCGGCGATCTTTGGAGTTCCTTGGCTTGCAGCTGCATCCTTCCAATCTCAGCCTCCCTTGTCACATGACCTTCTCCCTGCCTGTGTCTGTATTATGGCCTTCTCCTCTCTTATAAGGACACCAGTCATATTGAATTTAAGGCCCACCCTACTCTGATCCGACCTCATCCTAACTTAACTCATTCCACCTGCAGTGACCCTATTTCTAAACAAGGGCGAGGGGAGGAGGACGGCATTTGAGGCAGAGGGACTTGTAAGTGCAAAGGCCCTGAGGCAGGAGAGGGCTATTGGTCTTATGCCCTTGTTTCCTGCAAATCTTGTTCATGAAGAAATGACTGAGGTTGAATTCTGATGGGGAGGGAAAGGAAAGGAAGTTCTGTGCCTGTCGGTACACTGACAGCCCTCCCTGAAATTTGCCAGTTCTTCCCCAGGCTGCCCCCACCTTTGTTCCCTCCCTCCCTCCTTCCGGTTCAGGCAGCTAGACCCTCTCTTATCACCCCTGCACACAGTTTCCTTTTTAGCCCAAAGGTCGTTATTTTAACACCTGTTGGGAAAACAAGCAGGCGTGCTCCCAGGGGGTGGGGAAGAGAGAGTACATGGGGACAGGCTGCTTGCAGGGCTGACCCTCAGGACTTAGTGGGAAGGGGGGGTCTGTCTCACTTTGTGTGGGCTGGGGTGCTGACTGGGGCTGGATGGTCCACATGGTCTTACCCACAATGTTTGGCACCGGCTGGAAGAGCTGGAAAGGCTGGTGGGGTCCCTCTCTCACTTCCTCAAGCTTCACTCTGTCCACGTGTTTGCTTGTCCTGTCTGGAATCTGGCCTGAGCTTCTTTACGTGGCAGCAGCTGGGTCCCAAGAGAGGGAAAGCAGAAGCTGTCAGGTCTCTTGTCCAGAACTGGCCCATGCATCACTTCTGCTGCCTCCTATTGGTCAAAGCATTCACAGAGCCCACCCACTTTCAGGAGACTCCACCTCCTGGTGGGAGGAGCTTCAGGCACCTGCCGGGAGGGGAGGCGTTACTGGTGGCCATCTTTGCAGGAAACCCTCACTCCCCTCCAGCCTGCTTCTGCTGGCCTGGTGAGGCCCGGAGGCTGCAGAGGACAACATGTCCCACCTGTAAGATGCCAGAAGATGCGTGGGCTCCGAGCAGTCTTGTTTTATAAAAAAAAAAAAAAAAAAAAAAAAAAGGCAGGGAGGGGGATTATACCTCACCAGAGAGCAAACATTCTGAGCCACTTGGCACTGCACTCTGACTGGGAGACTGAGCACACAAATTAGATGTTTATGAGAATAAACAGTCATGAGAACTCGAGGACTAGAGAGGAAATAAACACCATCTCAAGACATTTTGCGAATTTGGCTCTGAACCCTGCCTGCCTGTGAACTGACTAGCTTCTGGCTGGCAGAGGTGCGTGTTTACGTGCATGCAGGTGTATGTGTATGCATGTTGTAAGCCCTCTAAGTAAAGTGTCTTTTCTGAGTGCCTCAGTCTCCTCCTCTGTAAAATGGGGGCAGGAATGGCACAAAACTCAGGGTCATTATGAGAGTTAAATGAGGAAATACATACAAACGGATTAAAACAGTGCCTGGAGCCTAGTAGGTGTTCAACAAATGTAAGTCATAATTTTCATTCATTCATTCATCAAATACTAAGAGGCCCCCAAGCAGAGGATGCCCTTTGCTTAGTGTTCAGGATCCGAAGACTGTTCTAGAGTCCTTGTACTAGCCAATGTCTCAACACAGGGGGTGCCCTGGAATAGATTTCTTGAAGAATGAATGAACAGGGCATGAACTTTTCCCTCCAAAGCTCTGACCTGGAGAGGAGACAGACTTGTAAATAAATCATCGTAAAAACTACAATGAGAGATGAAAAACAGTTCAAAGTATGGGTTTCACCCAAACGAAAAAGGATTGCTTTGATGGAATTTCAGACCCAGTGGCCAAAGTAGGCAGGATGCCCTCCTGGACCCCTTTAATTGGTACCAGGTAGACATGGCCTCTGACCCCAGTCAGGAGAGGAGAGAGCAGGGTGAGGAAACCTTCCCACGATGGAAGATGCAGGCTTTGCCAGACTGTGAGCCATTCCCCTGCCCCTCGGTCCTCAGCCCCTGAACGAGGGACTCCTGGTTTCTGGCAGGAGATGTAGGTGGCAGGGATGGGGGGGGGGTTTATATCGGGAGGGCTTCCAAGTCTGCTTGTGGGGCAAGTTAATGAGTGACTCTGTGTATTTAATCTAAACCAGACATCACTTCACGGATGTCCGCTAAGAGCATCTCCGACATCTACAGAGATTCGTCCATGGCAACACGGGGGCTGGAGAGTCGCCGGGGGGGATCTGCAGGCCACAGCATTTGGAGCCTTGAAGTGAGGCTACAACTCACATCTCCACTGGCTGCCAGGGACCCTGTACATGCGTCTAGAACGGGGTCCCTGTACGTGCGTCTAGAACGCGGACCCTGTCCAGGCCAGCCACATCATTTGCCAGGTCCTGGTGCAAAGTGAAAACACAGGATCCCTTGTTCAAAAATGATTGAGAATTTCAAGATGGCGACAGCAGAGCATTAAAGCAAGCCTGGGGCCCTTCTGAGTGTGGGTCCCTGTGTGGCTGCCCAAGTGGCTCCCTCAGGAAGCTGGCCCTGTCCCCATCACCCGCACGTGGCTGGAGCACGCAGCAGGAGCCCACGGTAGGGTGCGGAAAGTCCAGATGTGCCTGGATTCTTGCACCTCTGAATTGGCCAGGCAGGGAATGGGAATCAGGATTGCTGGGTTCTGGAGATCTGGTTCATTTTCCTAACCTACCAAGTAGGTACCATCAGTTCTGTCTTTCTGCCCCACGCCCCCGGGGATGACAAAGGCCTGGCAGGAAAGCAAAGTAAACTCTCAAGGGCCATAAAAATACAAAGAGTGATTGTGTGGGCTCCTCGCTGCAGCCCCAGATGCAGGTGTTGTGGAGACCTTGGTGGCGCCACGCTGAGGTCAGTACCTGGTCTTCAGGAGGAGGTGGGTCCTCATTCCCACAACTGAGTTGCATCGTACAGTTGGAGGTTACTTAACCTCTGGGGCTTGTTGCAACCCCTCCCTGCCCTGAGTGTTCTCTTGGAGAAGGAGGAAGGTAGGAGACAGATGGGGAAGCAGGAAACATTAATACTTCCATCCTGGAGGTCCCGAGAATGCTGGACCCAGCTGTGGACAGAGGTCCTAGATCGAGAATTATGAGGGGTTACCTCTCACTCAGCCCCAAAGGAAGCGGGCACTCCTGATCTGTCAGACTAAATACGATGCACCTCCCTCTGGGCCCTGCAAGATCTGGCCTGCCCTGCCCACTCTCCCCCCTCCCACTGGCATCCTTGCTGTTCCCTGAACAGTGCCAGCGTGTACCCACCTCAGGGCTTTTGCACGTATAGTTCCCAATACCAGGTATTCTCTTCCCTAAGATATGCACAAGGCTCAATTCCTCTCTTTATCCCTGGTGCTCCTTTCCTTCTGTACGACTTCAGTTTTCATCATGGCACTCATTGTGAGACTGTATTTATTCGTTTGCTGTCTTTCTCCCTCTAATGTCAGTTTCCTAGAGGCAGAGACCTCATCTGTCTTGTTTACCATTGTACTGAAAAAAAAAAAGAAAAAAAATGTATATCTCCAAATGATGTAAGGTAACTCCCTTTTATAGCAGTGAGAGGGTTCCTCTCTCAATGTTTTCGATAAACTTAAGTATAAAAGTTTGGTGGTGTAAATTAAATAGTCAAATGTTCACTTGCACATTCATATTAGTAATAAAGTTACTAGTTACGCCTATTTAATAAAGGTGTATTTATTTAATAAAAAGGCGTTTTTTATTTAATAAAAAATAAAGGCCTAGTTACGCCTATTTAAAGTCACACATGAAAAAGTTACATAAGACATTAAGAAATACGTCTTTTTGTTCCGGGCTTACATTCATGAAATAATGTTCTTCGAGTCCTCCACCCGTGCCCTTGACGTTGTGTTTTGAATCATCAAACGGAGGTTGGCTGATCCCATCTGCTCCCCGTATGTCTAGAACTTTTCAAACATGGCATTTTCTGAATCTACATATGCTGCGGCCACTGGAAATGTTATCCCAGACCACAAATACCCTTTTGCATAAATTTGGACATTGCTTGTTTCATTTGCTTTGTGGGTGTATATTATTGATGAGCTCCAGCAAGGAACCACTTCCTGTATTACTTTTAAAAGTGACCTTTAAGAGGTTTGTTTATAGTGACATCCAACACCTATGAATGCAGACTTATAATGGCTGGATCGGATTAAATTTCTTGGCGCTCTCTCTGTATAAATGATTTGGAGATCTGACATAAGACTCCCACACAGCATAGTTTGAGGTGGTTTCAGGCAGAGGCTGTGGTTCTCACCTGTGGTTACTTAGAATCTCCTGGGGGGAGCTTTTCACCTGGTGGTTTACTTAGAATCTCCTGAGGGGAGCTTTCCACCTTATGGATGTCCTTGGGTTCCACTGCTAAACCAGTGGAATAAAAATCCTGGGTGGTAGGAGACAGGCACCTGCAGTTCTAAAATGATGACCCTAATATCTAGCCAGGCTGAGACCCATGAGGTTAATTTTGATACGACAAACCAGTGGGTCCCAAAGTGTGGTCCTCGGGCCCCAGCATCACCATCTGGGAACTTGCTAGAAATGCACTTCTCAGGCCCCAGGCCACACCCACGGAATCAGACACCTGGAGGTGGGGCCCAGCAATCTCCTGGAGGGTTTTCACAAGCCCTCCAGGGGATCCTGATGCTCAAATTGGGGGATTGCTTCTCCAAACCAGGATATGATGTTAAAAAAAAACAAAAAAAGGTAATGAAAGAGAAATAAAGAAGTACAAGGGGCTTCCCTGGTGGCGCAGTGGTTAAGAATCCACCTACCAATGCAGGGGACACGGGTTCGTGCCCTGGTCCGGGAAGATCCCACATGCCGCGGAGCAGCTAAGCCCGTGTGCCACAACTTCTGAGCCTGAGTTCTAGAGCCCGTGAGCCACAACTATGGAGCCTGCGTGCCACAACTACTGAAGCCCACGTGCCTAGAGCACATGCTCTGCAACAAGAGAAGCCACCACAATAGAAGCCCACGCACCACAAAGAAGAGTAGACCCCGCTCTCCGCAACTAGAGAAAAGCCCATGCGCAGCAATGAAGACCCAGCACAGCCAAAAATAAGATAAATAAAATAAAAATTAAAAAAAATAGGAATTATTAAAAAGAAAAAGTACAAGGCTTTGTAAGGACTCAAATATCAGGTTACTCCTGTTTTTCTAAAGGATGGCTATACTATTTGTTGAGGGAATGAAGTCTTTATTGTACCTTCGATGTCTCGAGTGCTCCCTGGGTGCCAGACACTGGGATAGATGCTTTGCATGATGTCCCAGTGAGATGGGTTCTATTATTATACCCATTTTACAGAAGAGAAAACTGAGGTCAAAGTGGAAATTCCTTGCCCAAAGTTGCATACTTGGGAAATGGCAGCGGGTGCTCCATTGCAGTGCTAGCCCCAGGCCCATGTTATTTACAATGATGCCTGTCTCCTTCAGGGGCTGGGGTCCCAGGGTCAGCCACCAGCCCCCAGGATGTGGCCTCCTCCATCTTGAACAGTGTGGGGCATATCATGGCCCAGGCGCCAGCTACCCAGAGGGACCTTTCTCTGGACTCAGGGGCCTTACAGGACAGGAATGCCTTGCCATCCCAAGCCCAGGCAGGGGATCCCAGGGTGGGCTGGGTGTTCTCTCTGAGCCTTACATTAAGAGATGAAGCCGAGAGGCCTCGAGAGGGAGGGTGCTTTCCACTCTGTAAAATCTATGCACATCAATCACACTGCTCCTCAAAGAAAGTAAAACCACAATGAGAAAGCACTACAGACCAACTAGAAGAGTTGACAATAGAAAGACTGATAATGCCAAGTGCTGGTGAGGACATCCCACACGTTGCTGGTGGGAATGCAAAATGGTATAGCCACTTGGGAAACCTGTTGGGCAGTTTTTTGGGTTTTTTTTGAATTTTATTTAATTAATTTTTTTATACAGCAGGTTCTTCTTGGTTATCCATGTTGTTTGGCAGTTTTTTACAAAGTTAAACACATACTCACCACATGACCCAGCAATCTACCTCCTGGGTATTTAACCCAAGAAAAATGAAAACATATGTCCAGACAAAGGCTTGGATGCTCAGGTTCATAGCAACATCATTCATAATAGCCAGAAACTGGAAGCAACCCAAATGCCCATCACTAGGTGAATGGATAACCACACTGAGGTATATCCACGCCACAGAATACTATTCAGCGATGATATATGAATACGTGCAATGACACAGATGAAGCTCAGAAACGCTTTGTGGAGTGAAAGAAGCCAGGTATGAAAAATACACGCTGTGTGACTCAGTGTATGAAACTCTGGAACAGGCAAATCTAAGCTATAGAGATGGAAATCATACCAGTGGTTGCCAAGGGTCGGGGCGAGGGTGGGGTAGGCCACAAAGGGCACGAGGGAACCTCCTGGGGTGCTAGAACGTCCTACGTCTTGAATGGAGTGGAGTGTATACATTTGTATACATATGTGAACATTTGTGCATTTTTCTGTACGTAAGCTATACCCCAATTTTTAAAAAAGACTCCTAAAAATATCCGTCTACTTGCCCATTTGTATTTCACATGAGAGCTCCTGTTACATATGTGCCTTGCAAAACAGCCCTGTTCTATAAGATGGGGTCCTGGTCTGGCCCACCAAGGCCTGACTGGTCTTGGCGTGGGGTGGTAGCATCTCTTTTTTTTTTTTTTTTTTGCGGTGCGCGGACCTCTCACGGCTGTGGCCTCTCCTGTTGTGGAGCACAGGCTCCGGACGTGCAGGCTCAGTGGCTGTGGCTCACGGGCCCAGCCGCTCCGCGGCATGTGGGATCTTCCTGGACCGGGGCACGAACCCGCGTCCCCTGCATCGGCAGGTGGACTCTCAACCACTGCGCCACCAGGGAAGCCCCGGTAGCATCTCTTGAGGAAGGCAAAGCCCAAGCCCTTTCAGAAGGTGTCCCTCCACAGGTCTTTGGCCAGAATGAGGGTGACCGTCTGCCCCCCAGATCTAACTCACTCACTAGAAAGGGGTTTGCCGGTGTGGTTAGATGTAGCCCCTGGGCTGGAAGGGGTGTTGGGGGGCTCTGTCACTGAGTATGCCTCCAGAGGCAAGTAACAACTTTTCTAGCTAGAAGATTCCACACAAAGGATTTAGCCTAATCTCACAAAAACAAAGGTGGGCACGGGATTGTTACTCCAGGGCATCAGGAAGGACCCGAGACCTTGCCTGCCTCCACGGCACCCTCCTCAGTGTGGCAGACATGGTCTCAAAATGGTCGCCACAGCCACCCGTTTCCATACAACTGTGTTTAGGGACCAAAAATGCAGGGGGATCGCCCTCACAGGTCTCACTCTTTCATCAAGGATGGAAAACCTTCCTCAGACTTCCCTCAGGTCCATTGTCCAAAACAGGGTCACAGGGCCTCTCCCAGCCAAGAATGGGTGTCTTGGGTTGGCCTCCTCAGGGGCAGACTCTGCGGTGAACATGTTTGTGCAGGTGATTTATTATTAAGGACGTGCTCCCAGGCCAATTTGGAAGGGGGTGGGGAAGTGGGGCAGGAAAGTGGGAAGGAATCAGGCAAAGGGGCAGTTTGAGGTCAAGTCTTAGCCTCAGCCTGGTCCCATGGGCTGCTTGGGGCACCAGCAGCACCATAGAGTTTGTCCCGCCTTGAGGCAGGGGACTGGGCTATCGTCCCCTGCTCCAGCCAGTACAGCCAGACGGCCGTGACAGGGGACGTACACTCTAGACTAGGAGGCAAGGAGGCTCCAGTAGCACCAAGTCCGCCTCCTGAGGAAGGTCATGGGTGTGAACCATCAGAGGTCAAGTTCACAGAACCTGGGGGAGGAGGCGCAGATTCTGTGAAGGGCCTCCCAGGGATCAAAGCAGGGCACCAACAGGGTTCCCTGCACTGGGGAAGGAAGGAGCTGGAACGTTTGGCCTCCACTGGGGGAGGCAGCCTCTCCCATCAAGAACAAGTCCGGGGAGAATGGCCATTGGGTGGGCAGATGACAGCACTGCCACAGGATCAAGCCTCCAGATGGACCACAACCTGACCACAGCTGGCCAGTACGGCCACGCCAAGGGGGGGCCAAGCATCCTCTCCCCACACTTCCCATCCTCTGGAGGACTCCCAGGGCCCCCTCTGGCCCGCTTAGTGCCCTCGGCTTTGTCCAGCCTCGGGGCCAGGAGAACTTGAGATGCGCCCACCGAAAGGGGAGGTTCTGTCAACCCCACATCACAAAACTGTCTGAGAAGAACGAGAGCATCAAGGAGGTGGGGATGGAAATTCCCTTGACTCTCTCTTCGCCCGGCACCCAGGGAAAAAATGCAAGGTTACAAATGGATTACTGGCCGCGGTCTATAAGTTCTCTTTAATTCCTCTTGCAGTAATAAACAGAAAGGTTATTAACACGAGATGGCTGGTAATAAGCTAATTATGGTGCTGGCGGACCAGGGGTGTGAGGAGAGGCCGAGCCAGTGCCCCGGGTTTCCTCTGAGCAAGCAGTTCTGAATGATTATGGATGTGACCAAGCCATCGCTGGCTGGCTGTGCCACGGAGTTGAGTTATTTATTTGGCAAATTGGCTGGGGCACAAATACTCAGATAGGTATCTTTGAACTCTTGGGCCCTGAATGCCTCCTTCTGTCCCAAGATGAGTGATGGGAACTCAAAGAACTGTAGAAAATGCAGGGACTTCCCTGGTGGTGCAGTGGTTAAGAATCTGCCTGCCAATGCAGGGGACACGGGTTTGAACCCTGGTCCAGGAAGATCCCACATGCCACGGAGGAACTAAGTCCGTGAGCCACAACTACTGAGCCAGTGTGCCACAACTACAGAAGCTCATGTGCCACAACTACTGAAGCCCACGCACCTAGAGCCCATGCTCCGCAACAAGAGAAGCCACTGCAGTGGGAAGCCCGCTCACCACAATGAAGAGTAGCCCCCGCTCACCACAACTAAAGAAAGCCCGCGTGCAGCAACGAAGACCCAACACAGCCATAAATAAATAAATAAATAAATAAACATACACACCTATTTAAAAAAAAAAAAAAAAGAAAATGCAGACGCCCAAGGAGACGGAATGCAGGGTACTTCTCCACTTTCCTTGACTCAGTAACCTTGGCAGCGCGGCCGGGAATTTGCTTTCTCTTGGCTGATGGACAGGCCTCTGGCTTGCCTCACTGTGGGTCATGGTCCCAGTGCCTCGCTGGGGCTGAGTGTGAGGGGAAGTTTGTGGGTAGAGGCTGCACAGGCCAGCGTGTTGGGGAGGGAAATGAGGAGTCAAGGTTTTGGGTTCAAGTCCCACCAAAGCCCCTGAGTCCCAAACCAACAGAGGAAGGACGAAAGGCATAAATGACTCATGGCAATGTGTCCCCAACACAAGCTGGATGACTTTCCAGACCACAGTGGTTTCTCTGGGGCTTTCTGGGTTTTAGCACTAAAGCTCCCACGTTCTGGGAAACCCCTCTGTCCCGGGCAAACTGGGAAGGTTGGTCACCTTTTTCCAGATGTCCCAAGCAGGAGAGCTGCCCGGAGGTGATGGGCATGGCCCGGGAGTCAGACAGACCAGGGGTTGGACCCTGTTGCCTCCAGTGATCCTGTGAAACGTAGGACAAGGATCCTACGTTCAGTGGGGGATCCTACACCCAGTCTCCCCCCCTGAAAAATGGGTGTTAAAAAAATCATCTCAGAGAATCAGTGGGGAAGTAAATGGAGTAACGCATGGAAACTTAAGTACCTGGAATAAAATGAGATCTCAGAAAGAGCACTCATTTTTGTTGGTTTTCTTGTTGCCGATTCTGGGAGACCAAGATGAAGGACTCTTGCAGATAGAAATTAGCAGGGGGGGGGGCGGCTGCCCTTGACTTCAGGGAAGAAAAGTTAGAAAACCAGAGGAACGGCCACAGAGATGTACACTGGGGGATGTTTGTTACAGCATTATGTGGAATGAGTAGACGGATACATTCTTACACCCTTCAGTAGGGGACTGGCTGGTGAGGCAGGACAGTGGATTACTATGCAGCTCTGGGAAGAACATGGATTCGATATTCAACTGATATAGAATAAGCTCCAATTATAGATCATTCGGCGAATATTCAAGAAGCAAAATGGTGTGTATAGAAGTCTATGTTTGTGTTAAAAAAGGAGAGTATCATTAGTCATCAAGGAAATGTAAATCAAAACCACAAGGAGATACCACTTCACATCAATTAGGATGACTATTGAAAAAAAGAAACAAAATAAGTGTTGGTGAGGCTGTGGAAGAATTGCATTGTGGGTGAGAATGTAAAATGGTGCAGCCACTGTGGAAAATATTATGGCAGTTTGAAATGTTAAACATAGAATTACTCTATGACTCAACAATTCCACTTCTAGGTGTATATCCAGAAAGAACTGAAAACAGGGATTCAAACAAATACATGTACACGAATGTTCACAGCAGCACTAATCACGAGGGCCGAAAGGTATGAACATCCCAGATGTTCCTCTACAGATGAGTGGATAAACCCAATGTAGGCTATGAATACAATGGAATAGTTTTCAGCCATAAAAAGGAACGAAGTACTGACACAGTCTACAACATGGATGAATCTCAAAAAGATTATGCTAATTGAAAGAAGCCAGTCATAAAAGGCTACATACTGTAAGATTCTATTTATCGGAAATGTCCACAATAGGTAAATCTATAGAGATAGAAAGCAGATTGGTGGTTACCAGGGACTGGGGGAGGGGAGGAATGGAGAGTGACTGCTTCAGGGGTACCAGTTTCCTTTTGGAGTGATGAGAATGGTCTGGAACTAGATAGTGGTGATAATGGTGACTATGCTAAATGTCATTAATGGAAAATTTATGTTATGTATCTCTTACCACACGTGCACGCAAAAAAGCGGCAGGGAGAGGATCCATACAAACGCATATATGTACACGCACGTACATCCTGGTATATGCAACAAAGTATCTCTGGAAGGAAAAACTGATAACTGTGGCCGTTCTTGGGGATGGGAGTCAGGGGGCTGGAAGCCCAGGTGGAGGAGACCTTTGGGTCTGTTGGAACTTATTTTATTATATGTGTGTGTTACTTTTAACAAGTAATAAGGTATTCAGGTGAATTTTATAAGAAGAGGAATGTCAGAAATTCAGGGGAAATAATGAGATGTCAAAGATGGATCCCTTGTGTGTGTGTGTTGGGGGGTCATGTGCTCAGGCAATAGTAAGAACACTGAATTGTGCATCTTTGATGCAGCTCTACCTTCACCACTGAGGACAAATGTTCTTTCAAATACCACAGGAGGAAGATATGTTCTATAGGGAGAGTTGAATTCATGGCTGGCAGGGAGACAGTAAAAAAAGACGCAAGAGAAGAGCCTGAAGATGGGCAAAGACCCCAATTTTCTGAAAGGGAAAAATAATATGGATTCTGGAAACCCCAGATGGGGTATGTCTGACAGCCAGAGTTCTTAGCAGAATTCTGGGACAGAGCTCTACACAGATGGCTCGTGAGCATTTAGAAGAAAATATGATAATCACGAGAAGCTAACATGGGTTCACTAAGCTACCTTGCGTTGACTGATGTCAATTTCCTATTTTCACGGGGAGACCCCTTGGTAGAGCAGATGGCCCCTCAGGACCCCATCCTCCTAAAGGATCTGTTGAATAGTGATGGGGGGAATTTTTATCAGTTCCTTGATTGTCTGCCTTGTGTCTTCTGCATCTGCTTTATCTGACAATATTATTCCTATCACACATGTTTTTAGGACATTTCCCTTAATAGCTTCTTGTCTATTTATAAAGCTACTCAGACTTATTTTAATATTTATTTATTTATTTACTTAAACCTGTATTAATCAAGAGTCTTTTTTTTTTTTCTGCGGTATGCCGGCCTCTCACTGTTGTGGCCTCTCCCGTTGCGGAGCACAGGCTCCAGACGCGCGGGCTCAGCGGCCATGGCTCACGGGCCCAGCCGCTCCACAGCATGTGGGATCTTCCTGGACCGGGGCACGAACCTGTCTCCCCTGCATTGGCAGGCGGACTCTCAACCACTGTGCCACCAGGGAAGCCCAATCAAGAGTCTTTTGATTGCAAGGGAAATAAATCCAATTTAAACAGTCTTAAGCAGAGATGTCTAGAGGTATGGTATGGATTTCAGGTACGGCTGGATCCAGGTGCTTAAATGATATCATTGGGAATCTGTATCCTGCCATATGTTGGGTCTGCTTTCCTTTGTATTGGTCTTATTCTAAGGTTGGATTTCTTCAAGCGGAGGAAAGATGGTGCCAAAAGCTGTTAGGTTACCTCTTATCACCTTGGCAACCTGAGCAGAAGGGGGGCACTTCTTGCCTGAATGCTCCAGTTACTGGGCCAGCTATGATTGGCCCAGTTGTGTCTTATACCCATTCCTAAAACAATCATCACGACTCTGCCCAAGTTGGGCCATATCTTCTATCCAAACCACATTAGAGATTATTTCATTTAGTAGTGAGAGAGGAAAGGTTCCCTAAAGGAAAACTGAGATGCCATTATTGAGAAGAGAAGGAATGGATGCTTGTCAAGCAAAAACACAGCCTAATCAAATTATGATTAATTATGCAAAGATTTTGCATGGCAGAGAGTCCTAAATGGCATCCCAAGGTCAAAATGAATCTGCTATTATCTCCCTGTGCTCCATGCCTCCATTAATACAGAAAAGAAGAGTTAACTGATTGATAGCAGTCTGGCTATGAAAACTAGATGGTGATTTTGTGGGATCTGTTTGTATGTGGGTCGTACAGCTGGACACATGCGAGGCCCTTCTGCCTCGAAGTGAAGGCTGTGTAGAAGAGGCAGAGGTGGGGTTGCAAAAAGGCAGCTGCAGGCTGGGCAGGGAGGACCACGAACCGAGAGATGGTGTCCAGGAAACACACAGTGTGAGCTACCGTCTCAGGCAGAAGCTGTCAGCCTCTCCTCTTCCACACACTCTGGTCATGGTGAGTCTGCTGGGTGTGCTCCAGGCAGAGGTGGGACCCATGGCTTAATATCTTCCTGATTAAGACAGGGCAGAGGTTTCGATCTGGAATGTCAAGTAAATGTCAGCCAAGTGCCAGCTGCAGTTGTTTGCAGCAACTCCCTTTGACATTGTATTCCGAAGAATTAAAGGCTTTGCCTGGAATCAATGGATGAGAGAGAGGATTGATTAGCAATGCCTGCCCTGGGAGTGGAATATGGAGGGTTAGTAGGCATGCCTCATATTTGCTGAGACTGGGCTGGGCCTTCCCAAGGCTATTCTAAAGAAAGAGGATGTCAAGAGGCCATCCCAGCAACTGAAGACAGACTTACTTCCATTGAACGCTAAATGAAATAATCTCTAAGCAAATAGCACTCTCTATGCCCCCGTCTGTTCACCTAAGCCTCTTCCCTTAGTGTGCATCATCAACAGCAGGTGTTTGCTGTTCATGTGACTCCAACCACCAAAAATAGGCGTGATAATAACGATGGCATAAGCTTCTCAGACTTCAGTCATTCCTGAAAACCTCCACATATTCATAAGCCAGTGTACCATTGGCTTTATTGTCTAGCTAATAGTTTTCTTTTAATTAATAGTTTTTTTAATTAAAAAAATTTTTTTTTAAATTTATTTTTGGCTGTGTTGGGTCTTTGTTGCTGTGCGCGGCCTTTCTCTAGATGCGGCGGGTGGGGGCTTCTCTTCGCTGTGGTGCACGGGTTTCTCATTGCGGTGGCTTCTCTGGTTGTGGAGCACAGGCTCTAGGCATATGGGCTTCAGTAGTTGTGGCACGCGGGCTCAGTAGTTGTGTCTTGCGGGCTCTAGAGCGCAGGCTCGGTAGTTGTGGTGCACGGGCTTAGTTGCTCCGCAGCATGTGGGATCTTCCTGGACCAGGGCTCGAACCTGTGTCCCCTGCATTGACAGGCAGATTCTTAACCATTGCGCCACCAGGGAAGCTCCTAATATTTTTCTTTAAAGTGCTTTACCTTCTAGAACTTTTTATTGAAGTATGTTAGACAGACAGAAAAGTCACAAGTGTTAAATGTACAGCTTAAAGAATTTTCATCAGATGAGCACATTGGTGTAACCAGCACTCACTTCAAGAAAAACAACCTTCCCTAACCGCCACAGGACTCCCCTGCCCAGACCTCTTTTCAGTCACTAACCCCCAAGTGTGACCACTATCCTGACTTTTAACTACAGATTAGTTTTGCCTCACTTGGAACTCCAAGTCAATAGAATCTTACAGTTTGGACTCCTTTGCGTCTGGTTTCATCCACGTTGTCATGTGTAACTGTGGTGTAGCCTTCCATGGCGTAAATATACCACAATGTATTTATCCATTCTAGGTTGATGGGTATTGGGGGGGGGAGTTTTTATCCTGGGATGTAATGAATATACCCTGTGTAGACATCCTCCTGTGTGTGTTTTTATGAACACATGGACACATTTCTAAAGGGTACATACCTGGGATGGAAAGTGCTGGGGTCATAAGGTGTGCGTATGTTCAGACATAGTAGAAGTGCTTGAACCATTTGACACTCCCACCCGAGTGTATGAAAATTTGGCTAAACTTGTATATATTTATTTATTTTTAATCAATGGTGGGACCTAAACTTATTTTTAAAAGGCAATTGTATAGCCATCATAAAAGAAAACTCAGTATCACTTACCACAAATAAAAGGTAATAATAACTACTCTAAAAACTAATAACTATTAAAATTGTTTATCTAAAATCTGTTAAAAATTTCATCACCTAAAATCACCACACGTGCCATCAAGCAGTACAGATGTCACACTTCTGGAAAGACTGGCCTAGGCAGTATTGCTGGTTCTTACCCAGCAGGAGGGACCTCGATTTTACGGGGCTTCTCCACCAGCTGTAAGACCTCAGGGGCAGCTGAGCCCCGCCCCCAGCTCCAGGCAAGACTCTGATTAGTGTGAGAGTGAGCCAATCCGCTTTGCCTGGGATGGTTCAGGAATGGGCACGTGACCCAATTCTGGTCAATCAGATGTCTAAAACATTGCATAGGGCACAGTGATGCGTCTGCAGGCTGGACCTCAGGGCCCATCAAACCAGCGTTCAGACCCTGCTTCTCTGCTTCTGCTCTTGGTAACCTGAGCCAAGTTGCTCTGTGTCTCTGGGCCTCACCTGTTACTGGCGGCTGATAAAGGTAAAGTTGAGAGAGGTCCCGTGTGCCAAACACTTAGCCAGCACCCCGATCTTAGTGAGTACCTCTCAAATTATTGTTGGTTCTGGGAAGAGGGCTCACATGAGTCCTTTCCCCACTGGCTTCTAGGATGGGGGCTTGAAGTACAGTAATTTGGGGCAGCTTTCCATTTTAATTTGGGGAGAAACTAGAGAAACATCTTCTAGAGTCAAGGCAATGGAATAAGAATTGATATTCTGAGCCCCACCCTGAGGAGTAGGTTGAAGGAAAGGTAATAGTAGCTGAGGTATGTTGAGAGCTAGGCTTTGCAGGCATTGACTCCTTTTACTCTCATAACAATCCTATGAGCTAGGTCCCATTACTCTATCCATTTTACAGATAAGGAAACTGAGGCCCAGAGAGTTATTCAGAGGGAGCATGGCAGAGCCAGGATACGAACCCAGGCCATTGGATGAGTGAGCAATTATCCCCTTCTTTCTTGCTGTGGGAGCCTGGTTTTATTTAAAGGCCCATGCCTCTTCATGTGACACAGGAAAGTGCGACACATCCCCAGCGCTGGGGAGAAGTCAGATTGGTCTCAGGCCATTTATCTGATCACATTTCCTTTTCCAGAGATTGGTTAAGCCGTGGGCATGGCACCCGGTTCTAGCCGATGATACATGAGTGAAAGTCTGCAGCGGGCTTTGGGGAAAGGTTTCTGGTTCTCCATGTGCTACTGGCGGTTGTGTCTGGATGTATTAGCTAGCAGCCATTTTGTGATCATAAGGGAATTTGAGATGAGAGCAAAGTTGAGGATGGGAAACAAAAAAGATGGAAAGAAACTGGGGGTCCGTGACGGTGGCACTTAATTAACCAAACTCAGAACTACCTCCTCCTCCTGATTTCTTGCTCTGTGAAATAACAAATGATCTCATTGTTCAAGCTGCTGTGTGCTGGGATTTGTTACTTGGATTGTAATGGATATCATTGAATGACTGTCAGCTTCATGCAGATAGGAATGTTCTCCTGTCTTGGTGGCTGCTGTATCTCCAGTGCCTGGAACAAAATAAGTGTTCAGTGAATACTTGTTAAATAATTTTAATTTGGGGAGAAACTAGAAAAACATCTTCTAGAGTCAAGGCAATGGAATAAGAATGGCTGAGTGCAGAGTGGCTGGTGCCCCCAGATGCAGGTTCAAATAATAAACACAGCGAAGCCAGAATCCCGAAAGGGTGATGACGGTTAAGCTCTGCAGTCTGAGAGACCCGGTTCAAGGCCAGGCTCTGCTCTTGAGCCAGGTGACCTTGGGCTGATTCTCTCACCTCGGTTTTCTGGTGTATAAGATGGGTGTGGTAGGCAGAATAATGACCTCCTCAAAGATGTCTGTGTCCTAATCCCCGGAACCTGTGAATATGTGACTTTACATGACAAAGGGACTTTGCAGATGTGATTCCGTTAAGGATCTCAGGAAAGGGAGATCATCCTGGCTTATCCAGGGGCCCGATGTAATCACAAGAGTCCCTATAAGAGGGAGGCAGGAGAGTCAGAGTCAGAGAAGCAGATGTGACGATGGAAGCAGGGGTTGGAGTGATGCAGGGCCACCAATTTCTAAAAGCTGGTAAAAGAAGGGAAATGGATTCTTCTCAAAGCCTCGAAAAGAACACAGCCTTGCAGACATCTTGATTTTAGCCCTATAAGACTCATTTCGGACTTCTGATTCCAGAACCGTAAAGTAATAGGTTTATGTTGTTTTAAGCTGCGATGTTTGTGATAATTTGTTATGGCAGCTACAGGAGATTTATAACAAGAAGCTGATAATTGTGTTTACCTCCAAGTGTTCTTACACGGGTTCAGGAAGTTCAAGCATGAACTTGGCATGTTGTAAGAGCCCAGCCAGCCCTAGCTGTTATTAACCAGTCCCAGCACTAGTCATGCCTCTGTCAGGAAGTCATCCCTGATTCCTCCAGCCCACACCCACCTCTCCCCTTCCTGGTAACCACTAATAAAATGAGTAAGGTTGACATTTATGTGGCCCCAACACTGTGCTAAAGACTTTATATCAGCATCTCATCTAATTTTCAGGCCCGGGACTTCCCTGGTGGCACGGTGGTTAAGAATCCGCCTGCCAATACAGGGGACACAGGTTCGATCCCTGGTCTGGGAAGATCCCACGTGCCACGGAGCAGCTAAGCCCGTGTGCCACAACTACTGAGCCTGCGCTCTAAAGCCCGCAAGCCACAACTACTGACCCCATGCGCCACAACTACTGAGCCCAGGCCCCGCAACTACTGAAGCCCCTGTGCTCTAGGACCCACGTTCCACAACCACTGAGCCCACGTGCTACAGCTACTGAAGCCCGTGCGCCTGGAGCCCGTGCTCTGCAACAAGAGAAGCCTGCAATGGGAAGCCTGAGCACAGCAATGAAGACCCAATGCAGCCAAAAAAAAAAAAAAATTTTCAGGCCCACTCGAAGAGGAAAGGGCTTATATGATACCCATTTCACAGAGGAGGAAACTGAGGCAAGGAGAAGTTAAGAATGATAATGAGATGGGATGAGAGGAGGCCCGATCCACCTGCATCAGACACCCTTCACCGGCTTGGCTTGGACTCCAATGACCTTGAGAACAAGATGGGCCTTGCACCCTTAGTGTAAGCCTTTCCATAAATAGCTTCAAAGGAATCACAGGGAACATAAACTGAAATTTTTCCTCCACGCAGCTGCCAAAGCAAACTGTTTTACAGGTACAAATGGGCTCCACTCCCTTCGCCTGGCCCAGACTTGTCTCCACGCCCAGCCCTGCAGGTCTCCCCCTGTGCCTGGATGCCAGGGGGATGGGTCATCTACATCCTGCCTTCTGAACCTCCCCAACATCTGTTTCCTCTTCCCCACTTCACTGCCCCTGACCTGACACATCATTTCTCACTGCAAGGCCTCCCACCTCGTGCTGCTCAAAAGGATAACTGTTCTGAAACATGACCCAGACCTGACCACAGTCCTACTGAAAACCCTTCAGGGTCTCCCCAGTGCTGATAGGGGAAGTCTGGACTCCTTGTGTGGCGTAGAAGGACATTCATATTTGCCAGGCTCATCTATTCTACCTCAGGACCTTTGCACTTGCTGTATCCCCTGCCTAAAATGCCTTTTCCATGGATATCCTCATGGCTGGCTCTCTCCTCTCAAAGAGGCCTTCCCTGACCAACCTCTGTCACCCTCTGCTTTATTCTTCTTCCTTCAATACTAGCTGATATTACGACATGCCATTATGTATTGATTTGTTTATTTGTCCGGTGCCTCTCACCAGAAGATGGTCCCTGTGAGATCAGGGAGTGTGTCTCAGGTCTCCAGGTGATAAGTACCGGGAGGGAAGTTAAGCAGGAGAGGAGGATTGAGAGCTTTGGGGAGGGGCTTGTTTTAGAAAGAGTAGGAAGATACCATTTCATCAAAGACATGTAGGAGGTGAGAGAGCAAGTCATGGCCATCTGGGAAAAAGCATTCCAGGTAGAGGGAACAGTTAGTGCAAAGGTCCTGAGGCAGCATTCTGGGTGTGTCTGAGGTGGCCAGTGTGTTGGAGCAGAGTCAGAGACGGGGAGAGTGGGGATGATGAGGCTGGGGGGAGTCAGGGTAGTCTCCCCCAGGCTCTCTCCCTCCCCTGCTGCTGTCCCTCTTGCTTTCTTGCCTGTTCAACATAGTCTAGTGAAACTGATTGTTCTGGCATGGCAGGTGCTATGACAATGATGATTCATACCAACCAGATTCTGAGTAATGTTCTAATGCACAGGGGACCAAGGTGGGGACAGTGAGCCATATTTTGGGGGTACAGGGACATCAGTCCTGCACCCCCATTCGATCACTGTATGAATGCCTCCTCTGAGCAGTGGAAATTACAGTCAAGGCAATGACCCAACTGGATCTTGTGGGATGGTGCAGGGAAAGCCCAGGAGTCAGATAGAGCTGAGCTTAAAGGTGAATTGCTTCCCATTGATGGCTTTGAGCTGGTGATTTACCTCTCTGAGCTTTAGTTTCGTCATCTGTGCCTTAATTTTCCCATCTGTATAGGGGGGATGGTAGCAGTTCCAATCTTACCAGGTTATGAGACTCAGTGAAATACCATAAAGGGTTTATGCTTATAAAAGACTATGTGCCAGACATTGCCTGATCTACACACATTGATTCATTTAATTTTCACAGTAATCCTATGAGGGATGGTCTGTTATTTTCCCCCATTTTACAGATTAGGAAACAGGCTCAGAGAGGTTGAGTAACTTGCCCAAGGTCACACAGCCGGGCAGTATGGTTCCAGGGTATGTGTGTGTAACCGTTATGCTATGCAGCTCTTGTAGATCAATAAACCCTGGGAAATGCTGAGCTAGCTCAGGGCTCATTATAGAAAGAGCTCTTGAAGAATGCTCTTTAAGATTTTGAAGTGCCCCAGCTCTTTGGAGTTCTGAAGGGTGTTCGGCTGTCTTCGCTCACTGAATTCCTGAAACCACCTGTTAAGGCTGGCCAGGCAGTGAGTCATTTTACAGATGAGGAAAACTGAGGCCCAGGGAAGTAAAATGGGTTGCCTCTCCTAACACTCCAGCCACTCTGGGCTTCTATCCATTCTTTGAACACACCGAGTCACTTCTCACGGTATGGCCTTTGCATACCTGCCTCCTTCTCAACCTCTGCATGCCACCTTAGATATCACCTCCTTAGGCAGGCCTTTCCTCCCTGATTACCTAAACTCAAGCCTGTCCTTCTCCCTTCTTCCCTCCAGGTTTCTTGGTCCCTGAGTAGCTTCCTTTTGGCAATCACCACCATTTTTAACCTTATTCTTTCTTTCTTTTCTTTTTTTTTTTTAAGATTTTTTTTTTGATGTGGACCATTTTTAAAGTTTTTATTGAATTTGTTTCAATATTGCTTCTGTTTTATGTTTTGGTTTTTTGGCCACGAGGCATGTGGGATCTTAGCTCTGCGACCAGGGATGGAACCCGCACCCCTGCATTGGAGGGTGAATTCTTAACCACTGGACTGCCAGGAAACAAAGTCCCACTTGTTTGTTTTCTGAGTCCCTAAATCTCACATGGAAGAGAATGGGCTCTGGTGGTTGAAGGATATTAAGGGTGTTAATACCATTCAGGGTATTAAGTAGCCTCTGCATTCGAGGCAAAGCTTCCAGACAATGACACTCAGAGACACACTGCAGAGCTGGACTGCCAGGGGAGCTGCTGCCCTCGGGAAGCCACCCTCTGAATGAGGTGCTGCCCTCAGATGCCAGTTCCAGAACCTGCCCCACTACAGTGCACCTAGTCCAACGGCTGGACCCTCTCTCTACCCCGTGGATAACTGTCCTGAATTCTAGAGCTACCTGTGGATTGCTGGAACCAGAATCCACACAGAACTCTCGCTGAAAGGGAGTCTGGAAAACATAAACGTTGGCTCCTGCTGTCCAGGAAGGCACGCCAGGAGGAGGGAGGAATGGACACTGCCCTGGCAGAAAGCTAGCTCCATGCGAGTCCCGTTCACTGCTGGGTCCTGGGGCCAGCCTAATACATGTTTGTTGAGTGACTTAATGAGGTGTCAGAGTTGGGAGTAGAACCCAGATCTGTCTGATTCAAAACCATGAATCCTTTCCATTTCAACTTGCTCTTGCTTGCTACATGGACCCTCCCTTGGGGTTTTAGGGCTCTGCACACTTTGCACACGCAGTGCTGGGGCTTCAGTAATTCCCGAGGGTGCTGAGAGGCCTGGAGGGCCCTTCTGAGTCAGTTGAACCTGCCACACTGATGTTTTTAAAATGAGAGTTATTATTGGTTCTGTTGGGTAAAAGCCAGAGGGGACCCAGGAGGGACACACATGCCCAGCTCCAAGACTTCCAACCTCTCCGGCTGTGGACAGGCCTCTGAGTTCTGATCTTGACTTGACCAGGGGCCTGTGCTCTAGGCCCATATGCGGGGAGGTTCAAGCCAGAGCTGCTCTGAGAACCACATGTGGTAAACACTGCAACGTGGATTCTTATACTGTCTGGACATCCACGCACAGCCGCCACCCTGGGAAGGCTGGGGCTTTTGCTGGTTTCCCAGGCCCAACCGGGAGGTCAGGCCACCCAGGGGCTAATTCCTAACATTCTCTGGGAGGCTGGAAAACAGCAAATGTGGTACAAAGATGCCAGAAAGGAGACCTCCTTGAATCTCAAGAAAAAATCCAGAAGCGCATGCAGGGATGTGTCCAAAACCAGATGTCCAAGCTAAAAAAAAAAAAAAAAGAAAGAAAAGAACTTTCAATATGTATCTTTAAACAGTCCCTTTGGGATGTGGTCAAAGCAAATTGCCGCCCCCCCCCCACCCCGCATCGGAACCCCAACTCCCAGGCATGCCCCCACCACCCAGAGGCAACCGCTAGTATCAGTCTCTTGTGTGTCCTTTTACCGCTCCAAGTTCCCACAACATCCCTCCATCCTCACTGCGCACTCATTCATTCTTCTCCTACTGGCCTCACTCTTGTTTCCTGAATACACCAGGCACATTCCCACCCCGGGGCCTTTGTACTGGCTGTGCCCTCTGCTTTTGCCTAGATACTGCACGCATGGTTCCCTCCCTCACCTCTACTGTGTCTTTCTTTCCTGACTTACTTTTTCTCAGAGCATATACCACCTCCTAATACAGCGTATGATACATTTGTTTCGTTTTCCTTATGCATCTCGGCTTTCAGAATGTCAGCTCCAGGAGGGCAGGGACTTTGCCTCTCTCAGTCACTGCAGAATTCCCTGAGCCTAGTTAGCATGGTGCCTACCACACAGTAGGTACTTCTGAATTAATAAATACCCTTCCGGAAGTAGCCATGCACAGACAAGCATGTAGCTGCACATTTATTCCCCTTTCTATTTTGTGCATGAGGTACCCCACTGCAAGCCCAGGTCTGTACCTGCTTTTGTGCTCAACAATGTATCTTGGAGCTCTGCCCCCATCAGAATGCACAGCCTGTTCTGTGCTTGTCCACGGCTGCCGAATGTTTCATTGGAGGAATGCCCAGGCTCCACACAGCCTGCCCCGTTGACATCCATTCTGGCAGCCCTGACCTCTGGCCACCACGAGCGATGCTACGGGGACCATCATCCTCCCTGGATGTCTCTTTTCGTATCCCACCGGCCCCTGAGAGCAAAGACTCAAGCAGATGGGCAGGGGAACACCCCAGAAGTGCAGCCCTGGGAGAAAACGAGTTGTTTATCTTCAGATATAATCAGGCCTATGAGACAGGGGCTTGATCTCCTCGCCTGCTTCCTTCTTTCTGAAACGAACACAGTGTCATAAATAAAGGCACAGACCTCAGAGGAAGCCGGGGGTGACACAGCATTTCTTGCAGTGAAGGGGGGGTGGGGTGGCTGGGGGCTCTGAGTGACATTCTCAGTGATGTTTTTGCAGGACTGTGAGATTGGAGGGGCACCCTGGACTCGCCTGTGCAGGAAAGAATGGGGATTTGGGGGAAATCCTGTCCTTTCCAAAATCCTCTGTGTCCTGATATTTAAATATCCTTCAAACACCAGCATATTTTTCTTCCCCTTTAAAGGAAATTTTAGCACACAGGCGTGGACATAACTTTGATTTTGAGTGTCGACTCCGTGCCGTATGCCCGTCCCTGAGGCTGGGCTTGATCTCCTTTGCTCTTCCCTCTCGCAGCCCCTGGCGTACAGTAGGCGCTTACTAAAATACATACTGAATGACCAAAGCTGGGATGCATTCATGGAAACGAGGCTTTCCTTCCTCCTGCCCATACTTCTGGAAAAGGGTTCCCTGTCCATTTAGGAAGTTTCCACTTCCCGCCCGTACCCGGCCCCTCCACTAGGGGTGGGAAGCATGGGTCACTGAGTAGAAAACCAGCCTGGGGAGCGAAGGCTTTGCAGGGTCACAAACAAGCTGGCCCCTGCAGACTGTGGCCCACCCAGGCATTTGCTGTTTGGCTTGGCCATGCTTGTGTTTTAAACAGAGGGTGACTCTGAGTGCCTGGGGACAGGCATGGGGTGTGCCAATTACTCACCTCTCCTCCACTCACAGACCTGCTGTTCCTGCCCCAAGCCCTGTGGGCTTTTGCGTTTGCCCTCCCCATTATATATTATATTATATTATATTATATTATATTATATTATATTATATTATATTATATTA
>NW_021703765.1:81567875-81571780 GCF_005190385.1 Monodon monoceros | reverse complement strand
TATATTATATTATATTATATTATATTATATTATATTATATTATATTAATTAATTTATTTTGGCCGTGCTGTGTGCAGCATGGCTTGGGGGATCCCAGTTCCCTAAGGATCGAACCTGGGCCCCCTGCAGCGGAAGTGTGAAGTCCTAACCACTGGACCACCAGGGAAGTCCCTGCCCTTCCCATTTTAAAGCACATCAAAAGTATGAAAAGTATATGTAAGATCTCCTGTGTCTACACCGTTCTGATGTGCACGTGAAGCTTGCCCCTGTGATGCTCATCTGGGCATCTTTTGGCTTGTCGCTGATAGAGGTCCTGAGAGTGAGGGGCTTCCTTTGTGGGTGCTCTGACCGGCCAGCCTGGGAAGCTCTTGGGGCCACTGGGGTCAAGGAGGCTTAGGGCACCATGCCCTGCAGCCTGCGTTCTGACCCTTTAAATGCCTGGTTTCTCCAGGGTTGGCCAGGGGGGCAGTTTTCCAGCCACTGGAGTGGCTGGAAGTTTGATCTGACACCGTGGCTGTCCATATGGACTCAGTGACCCTGAATGGGCATCTCCTGGGTGTCAGGCCCTGGGCTGTGCTCGGGGAGCAATTTCCCCCCTCCGCCCCCCGCTACCTAGAGGATGAGAGATGGAGGGAAGTAAAGGCTCGACTCTGAAATATCCCAGAGGAGTGAGCGCTAGAAAACAGGCCAGCCATCCCGCCTTGTTTCTGGATTCTCCAGGGCCAAGCCTGACCCCCAGCCAGCCCCCTTCTCCCCTGTGTTGTATTCATTTATTCATTTGTTCCCTTATTCTCAATACATTTTTAAAAAATATATTTATTTATTTGGTTGTGCTGGGTCTTAGTTGTGGCAGGCGGGCTCCTTAGTTGTGGCATGTGAACTCTTAGTTGCGGCATGCATGTGGGATCTAGATCGAACCCGGGCCCCCTGCATTGGGAGCACAGAGTCTTATCCACTGCGCCACAAGAGAAGTCCCTCAATACATTTTAATTGAGTGCCTACTATGTGCTGGGGATACAGCAGTGAGCCAGGCAGATGAGGTCTCTGCTCTCATAGAGCTGACATTCTGATGACAAAAGACAATATATAAGCAACATGCCCAAGATAATTTTAGATGGTGAAAAATGGTGAGGAAAAGGAATAAGGGGATGGGTTAGCGAGTGCCTTGGGGGTTTTAGATAGAGTTTCAGTGAGGGCCTTTCTAAGGAGGTGATATTGACCTGGGACGTGAAGTTAGAAGATTGCTGTCTCAGGCAGAGGGAACAGCAAGTGCAAAGGTCCTGAGGCAGGGATGAGCTTAATAGTTTGCCAGGTATTTAGGAGGGAAAGGTTGAATGATTGGAAGGGGGACAGTGGGATCTGAGCCTAAGGCAGGATTTGGCTCCATTCAGGCCAGAGTCCCTTGGATGCATACTTTAGAAGCTCTTAGCTAACCCTCATTCCCGAGGGGTGTAGGGGCCCTCCAGAGAGGCTGTTTGCGGGCCAGAGTGTTCGGCAGTTTTTCAAAGCTGCTGTTCCCATTAGTTACATGTGGATCCCTGGGGTTGCTGCTCAGAGCCCAGTAGCGAAAGATGCAGAACACAGAGTAGCAATCAGGGCATGGGATGCAATCTGTGGAGGGCTGGGTATAGGGGCTCAGCTGAGACCTCTTCCACCTCATCCTTCCAGAGTCAGGGTTCAGAGCACCCATCTAGAATTGCTAGCTGAGTGAGTCCAGCAAGTTAGGTTCTTAACCTCCCAGGGCCTCAGTTTCCCCATCTGTATTGTGGGACCCATCTCAGGAGTCCCCAAGCCCCCATCTGAGGGTTTCTGGAGGGAATTCATGAGCTCTGAGGACATGCAACATGTGTTGCTCCCTGCAGCCCATGAGGATGAGATTAATAACCAGAGAGACAGACATTTTCTGCAGAAAAATGCCACCCCTTCTCCTGGCCTGGGCGTTTCCATCTGTCACGGGGTTGGTCCAGAGGACACCGACGGTTGAGTCTCTACTTGGCTCTTCGAGGGGTTTCCACGTGACCCCTGGGACATTACAAAGCTGACAGTCCCCCTGCCTGCCTGACCCCCTCCTATGCCCCTAGACTCAGCCAGAGCCCCACGGCAACCCTTGGGAGGCAGAAGCTGGAAGAAGGAACCCCTGAATTTACCCCAAACCCTTCTCTTCAGTGCCAAATCCCAGAGCGGAATCTCATTGAAATGCAAATCCTGGGGAGTGTTCTCAGGTGACCAGGGGTTGGGGGTGAGGGCTCAGGAGCCTGGCTGGTGGGAAGGCTGGGGAGGGCTCCCCAGTTCCTGCCCTCCCTTCCCTCCCCCAGACCCCTCTGGAGGGCTAGTCCTTCCTTCCTTAGGTCTGGCTTTTGACCTGTGGGTTCCCACGCTCTGGAGCTGGTGGGACCAGGACGGGAAGGGAGGGGCCGTTGACCTGAGACACCCCCTTCTGTTCCAAACTGCAGACTGCCCCTCCACAGACACTTCCCTTTTTCCAGACTTCCTCAGCCTCAGGTGCTCCCCCCGACCCTCCCCAGGAAAAATGGACCCGAGAATCCTGAGGGGGCCGAGAGGGACACATTGCTGCCGCGGCAGCCGGCAACCCCTGCAGGCCGGCTGGAGGCAGAGGCACGCCCAGCCCCTGGAAACCGCATGGCCGCCTCCCCACCGCAGCCATACCCCACTCCCCCTGGGGGTTCTCAGATGTTGGCAGATGGCAGAACTGAATCTGCTGAGACGTCGCTCCAAAAAAGGAAAGTTGAACTGAAAAAAAAAAAAAAATCAAACTCTCGTACATCTTAGGGGAAAGCAGAGGAGGAGGGAAGGTCCCGGTCTGGGGCTCCCAGTGCCCTCTGCTGTTTAAAAGATCTCCCCGGGTTTGAGAGGGCTGTCTGGGAGGGGCAGGAGGAGGGTAAATGAGGACACACCGTTGTCAGGGCAGCCAGTGGGGCTCCTGTTGGAGCGGTGAGCGCCTGCGTGTGCGCGGGCGAGTGTCCACATGTGTGCTCATCTGTGACCCTGCCTACTCGTGCTGTATGTACCCGACCACAGGCTTGCAGCATCGTGTCTGTGCATTTGTGTCCCTGAAAGTCCCCAAATGGGAGTTCACGCAACGCACTGCGTCCCTACTGTGAAAGGGCAGTGAACAAGTAGTCAGAAATCCTCGCCCTCTAGAAACGGACATTCTAGTGTGTGTGTGTGTGTGTGTGTGTGTGTGTGTGTGAACTCCTGTCTGTGTCCGGGGTTTGTTTATCTGTGGGTGACCTTATGTCGTATGAGTCTATGTCCTAGGCTACGCTCACGTCTGCGGGGGTTTGCGAGTTTCCCCACGTGTTCACCTGGGTTAGATGTTCTGTCTGCTGAGGCCCAGTGTGTGAATGTCCACTGGTGAGAGTTCTGCGCCCGACTGTGTGCCAGAGCCCCCAGAGCGAGCTCCACCGTGGGTGTCGCTGCGCAGCTGTGTGGGCCACTTAAAGGCCCTGTGTGTGGCCCTCCCCATATGACCCCTCCCCATCCACTGGCCGCTCCTGAGTTATAATTTAATAGCTGAAACGCTATTCCAGAGAAGTATCTGGGGCTGGGGAGGAGGAGGGCGTACGGCCCGCAGGAGGAGGAGGGGGCGGGATGGGGAGGCGCTTTCCCCCTCCTTCCTCCTTCGCGGAGCTGCTAAAAAGAAACTCGGCGTCGCGCCCAAGTGTGTGTGTATCTGTGTGGCAGCCTGTGCACGCGCGAGTGGGTGAGTGCAGGCCCAGGGGTGGCGACGCGGGCCCTTTAAGGAGCCCGAGGGGGCCGGGCCGGGGCGCGTCTGTGCGGGCGGGGAGCCAGGAGCCGGGAGGCCGAGCCGCCGCCTCCCGGGCTCCTGCCCCGCCCCCTCCTCCCCCTCCTCCCCCTCCCCCGCCGCCGCCGCCGCCGCCGCC
>NW_021703765.1:81504583-81567475 GCF_005190385.1 Monodon monoceros | reverse complement strand
GTGCCGGTCGGGCTGGGGGCGCCGCGGGCAGGCCGGGCCGCACCGGAGCCCCGCGTCCGCCCGCGCCCCGCCCGAGCCGTGCGCCCGCGCCCTGCGCCTCGCGATGCGCGCCAAGTTGCGGACCAGGGACGCGGGGCTGGCGCCCTAGGAGGCGGCGGCGGGAGGATCGCGCTCCGGCTGGAGGCCGGGCCTGCTGCGCGCCCCCAGCCCGACCGGCACCGCCACTTGCCTGAGCGCCCGGGCAGCCCGAGCGCGCCCCGTGCTCGGGCGCCGCCGCCTCCACCTCCACGAGGTGAGTTGGGGCCGGGGGTCCCCGCGGAGGGCCGGGGTGAGGCGCAGGGCGCGCTTCCGGGGGAATCGGGGAAGATCGGGCGGCGCACGCGGCGGAGTTGGCGGGGCCCCTGCACTCCCGAGTTGGCGCTCTCGGGGGTGGCCTGCTGGGGAGTGAGGCGCCTCGTAGACACTGCGGCCCGCGTGCGTGGAGGTGCCGGGGAACTTAGGGGAACTCCAGCTCCCCGGTGAGGGGGCGGGTAGGAGGGAAGTGGCGTGGGGGTGGGCGGGCGGGGGGCGCCCTGGAACTGCGTAGGGCAGCCCCCCACCGTGTGCCACGGCCCTGGGGGCATGGCCGCCATGCGCCTCCCTCCTCCCCAAGCGGCCTCGGACTTGGGGGGGGGTGACACTGCGCCTTATTTTCCAGCGGGCAGTGCGGCTTTGGAGAACCCGTGGAGATGGCACCCTCGGCTCCCCGGCCTGGCTGCTGCGGAAGGCGCCTGGGGGGGTTCCTGCCACCGGGGGTGTGTGTGTGTGTTGGCGGTGGCGCTCCTGGGCGAGGGACCGGAGGGCTCTGGGTGGGGGTCTCCGGGGAGAGGCACCCCTTGCTCCCCCCTCGCCCGTGGGCTGGTGTTCCTGGTGTCTGGGCCTGCCTCCCGCGGCTGGTGACGCCTCATTGGGCCGCCTCCTGGTCCCTCCCCCAGGCTGTGCGGATACTTGGGATGCCACTAGTTTGGGAAGTTGGAATTCGGAGCTGATCCCACTTGGGCTGGACCCGGAGGCCCCAGGCCCTGGTGCTGGGGGAGCACCCCCAGAGACTTGGAGGGGAGTGGGAGGGATCCGTGGGGCGCGCCTTCCCTACACCGGACGCTTGCAGGAAAAAGCCCGAGGGAGGGAGAGAGGGCTAGGCAGGCGGGCGGGCGGGAGAGACACGCTGTACCTGTGAGCTGCTGTCGCCCGGGCCCAATTAGCGTAGGGCGCCCGGCGTTATTTTTACATTGTAGGTTTATTTTTTGGGAAGCGAGGGCCCTCGCGCCGCCTGTCGTGCGCTCCTGCGCTCCGAGGGTCTGGTGCAGGCAGCGGGGGCGGATCTGTTCTGTCGGCTCAGCCGCCTCCCTTCCTCCCCCTCCTCCACCCCTGTTGGTGAGAACTGGTTTTATTATGATTTTTTTTTTTTTTCCCTTTTGCAGATTTGGAGGAAGGATGTGTGAGGGAGGCAGGGAGGAGGGAAGGGGAGAGGATCCCTGTGGAGTTCTGGGCTCGTTGGGTTGTGTTATCGGTGGCCTTGACTTTGCCCTTTTAAAACCAGATCTGGGTCCCCACGGCTGCTTTGATAGAAGGGGCTCTCCGGGCCAGGAGTGAGCTGGGAGGGCGTCCCAGGGCATTGTTGTGTACCTCGTCGTGGGTGGCCTTTTCTTTTCTTTTTCTTTCTTTCTTTCTTTTTTTTTTTTTGGATTGGTGGGTGCGGGGAGAGCCCTCAGAGCAAGGAAGAGGTGTGAGGTGGGATAGCTGAGCCATTCACAGCCGACTCTGCAACTCAACGCCTTGAGTTGGAATCATACTTTTGCCACTTTACTGGCAGTGTGACCCTGGACAAATTACTCAACTTCTCTGTGCCTCAGGCTTCTCGTCTGTAAAGTGGGGTAACAATAGTACCGAGTTCAGAGGGTTGTTGTGAGAAGTGAGGTGGTAATACATAGAAGGTATTTGTATATGTGTTATTACAACCACTGTTGTTGTTATTATAATTCCTGGGTTCTAAAACTTGGCCTTTAATCCAATGGCCTGGACATTTTGTGAGAAGAGGCTGCCTTGCATTTTGCCTGAAGATCTGGTGAAGGGAAGGGGCCTTCTTTGCACCTCCCTTTGCTTTTCCCGGTGAGGACAGAGAAGGGAGGTGGCACCTTCAGCCCATTGAACAGATGCACAGACCGAGTCCGGCTGGCCCGGAGCCGGCGGTGAGCGGGGAAGCGGCAGCGGCGGTGGGGCGGCTGCCAGGGCATCCCGGGCGCTGTCTGACTTCCCCGCGCCGGCTGCCTTGTCCCTGCTTGGAAACTTAACCACCGCCGCCGCCGCCGCCGCTGGGTGCCCGGGGAGTCTGCTTTACCCAGACGTGGGGGCGGGAACGCAGCGGGCCCCAGCCCCGGCCTCTTCCCACCGAGCTATTTACGCTTGCTCCGGGATCAATACTATTGATAAATCCATGTAAATGGTAATGTGGCTGTCAGGCCCCGCTGAGGGATGGAGACCCCTCGTGGGGCTGCGCGCACCCCCCTCCCTCCCTCAGCGAGGGTTTGGCTACGTGGGAAGGATTTATTTGGCATAATCCGTTCTTTTCACCCAATTAATAATACTCATACCACCTCCTAAAGATTTCTGAGAGCTCTGCAAACACGAATTTAGCTGCGTGAAAGGCCCGAGCTGGGAAGGCTTGATTGTTCCCAGGGCATGGGGGTGGGAGGCTTGGCCGGGTTGATGCTTGCCCGCTGGCTGGCGTTGGAAAGAGGCCCCAGGAGTCCCGGCCCCCAGCGTCTTGCCATTCAGGCTGGATGTGGAGGCTGGCTGGTCCGGATCCGCCCCCGCCCCTCCCCCCCCCCCCCCCCCCCCCCCCGCCTCCGACTGCGAGTTGCAGGGGGGAGGTACCTTGTGCTGTGTTCCCACCCAGACCTGAGGCCTGTGGGTGGAGAAGTTGGAGGGGGCTCCCTTCTTAAGAAGCAGAGATGCACAGGCAGGAGAGCTGGGACTCTCACCGCTTCCTTCCAACAGCTCTGAGAACAGAAAGTCCCCCACATCAAATGCTGCTTCTGACAGTAGGGGGTTGAGAGCTTTTATTTGTGTGTGTTTTTCCCTCCTCCTCTGTTTCCTCTTCATCTCTCTAATGCCAGCAGCAGCCTCCCCAGGTGACACCTCCGAGACTGGACTCCCTGCAAGGGGAACAGCTTGCGGGAACTGGTCATTCCTGCCCCAGGCACCCAGGAAAGGGGGCCAGGAGGGGACCTGAGTCTGGGCTGCTGCTTGGGGAGGGCCAAGCTGCCCAGGGTCAGGCCAGGGGTGTCATCTTAAAAGGCTTGTCCCATGGGTGGGTATGTGGAGTCCCCAGGGAAGTGATCCTTGGAGGAGGGGAAAGGGACTTTACAACCTGTCAAGTGAACTTTTGGCCTAGGAGCTGGAAAATACTACGTATAATGCAATAGTAATAACAGCCAACACATAGAAAGCACTTACTATGTGCCAGGATCTGCCCTCAACAAGAATCTACCCCTTTACTCTTCATTACCATCCTGTGAAGTCAGGGCTATTATTATCCCATTTTATAGATGGTGAAATTGAAACAGAGAGGTTAAATGACTTGCCCAAGGTCACACAGTTTGGATGTGGAACTAAGAATTATGACCTGGGATTACTCGTGGTCGCATTGGTGCAGTAAGAATGAACGTACTGCAGACCTGCTCTGTGGAGCTGCCATAGAGGGTAGGAAAAAAGAAATTATGTTTCTTATTTGAGCAGCAGCTGCAGATCTTTGCCCCAGGGGGCAGGAGACTGAGAACTTGTTCTTTCCAGGATTTGGGGAGGGGCAGTGCCAGAGGCAGGTCTGAAGTTTCTTTGAAGTCTCCTTTTATCCTAAACATTCATGCAAATTTGGCATTCGCTCTGGCGATGGGGCTGTGTTTATTTTGAAATGAAAACATGGTTTTGAATTATTTAGCATGGCATATAACGGGACTCCAGAAAGCTCATCAGATGAGTGCCTGTACGCTGGCGGGCAGCCCTGGGGTACTTTGTAGCTGGAGACCTTGAGAGGTCCTGGGGCAGATGACAGCTTTTTCCTATTTTCCAGATGAGGACGCAGGTCAGAGGTGCCAGGCCATCCCGAGGTCGCATGGTGGTGTGACTTTTGCTTACGATGGTCAAAATCATCATCATTATCTTTCTTTTAGACCAAAGTGAGGCTTTTCTGCCTGGGCACTTCCATACCACCGCGCCCAGCTGGGCCCAGGCTAGCCCTGGGGGAAGGAACTTCCGGTTTGTAGATCCATAAAGAATCATTCTAAACCAACAGTAGAGGATAGTCTGGGAGTGTTTTGTTGGAGATCCGCACCTCTGATCATTTCAAGTTCTGGTGAGTTGAAATCCCGGCTTAGCGATGTGCAAGCAGAGTGCCCTGGGGCTGGTCCCTGCCCCTCTGAAAGTTTGGGTGCCCTGGTCTGTACACGGGGCACAGTGCCCACTGGGGGTAGGGGAGAGGATTAAGGGGTTGAAAGTGAGAGCGCTGGGTTTGATGTTCGGCCCTACAGTTTCAAGCTGTGTGACTCTGGACTGGTTACCTAACTTCTCTGAGCCTCAGTTTGCTCATCTCTAAGATGGGGACGATGATGACGATGATGGTGATGATGATGCTACTTCTGATTTTATTGTTGTGAGGACCCGATGGATGTCATGATATATTACAGGAGCTGTTGCTACTTTGCCCCCCACCAACCACTGGAGAGGAAAGGCTTCCCGCTGTAGAATTTATTGTTCACCCCAGGTCCTCACTGACAGGCTGGTTGGACACAACCCCTTCCTCCCTCTAAAGGGCTGCTGGGAGGGATCCTCTCATGGCATAGTCTCTTCACCTGAGCCCCAGGCCTGGGCTTGTTGCTCTCTGGAGGCGGCAGGCTCCTCTCCTGTCGGGCTGGTTGGTGATTCACAGATGTGCCCAGCTCTCTCCCTGGGCCCTTGAAGGCTGAGGTTTTCCATTCCGCCTTTAATCCCCCAGTGCCTGTCAGGCACTGAACTTGGAGGGCTTGGGCAGCCTGGAAAGTGGGGGAAAGACTGATAGGGAGGACCCAGGGAGCCTCCTGGCGGAGGGCCGAGTTTCCCCTTCACCTGGCAGCGGGGGGCGGGGATGGTTCTAGAAAGGGCTCCTTTGAAGTCAGACCTGATTCAAATCCTGCTTCCCTCAGTTCAAAACTCAGCGAAGTCTCTGAACTTGCGGCCTTAAGTGGCGGAGGGGTGGAAAATAACGCCCCCTCAGAGGACCGTCCATAGCTGCACTGCCCGGTCGCTCCCAGCGATGGTGGGAACTGTTCTAGATCTTTGCTGTCCCGTAGCCACTAGGTGTGTGTGTGGCTCTGAGCAATTGAAATGTGGCTAGTGCTGTCGGAACTGGTAATTTTATTCCATGTTAATTAACTGAAATTTAAAAAGCCACATGTGGCTGGTCCTGATCCGAAGGCCCAGGACTGGATGATGAAACAAGGTTCTGTGTATGGGAGCAGGGCCTGGCTCTTAGCAGCTGAGTGTTTTCCTTCTTTTGTGTGTTTTTTTCTCTGCCTGGTGCCACTGTATCCTTGTCATCTTGGAAGGACACCCCCCCCCTTCTGTGGTCCTGTTTCCCAGCAAAGCCTGAGGCTCTCCTGGGTGCTGGCCCAGGTTCCTGTGCCCTCCGTCCACCTCCCCTTGCCCCCGTTCCTAATGTCCCCACCCCCTCCTGTCCCACCAGCCTGTGGGGCAGCTCTGACCAGGAGACCTTTCTGTGATGGCACGAACGTTCCTGACCTGCCCCATCTGCCCAGCACCTTAGCCGCTCTCCACTCTTCAGGTGGCATTTGGCACCTGAAGTGATGCTGCTGCCACCTAGGATCCGAATGTTATTTGCTACTTGGTTTTAATACGTTTAAAATGTGACCAGTGGGCACCGTCCCTCTTGGGCAGCTTGACCTTAGAGCCTTGCCTTCTCTGTTGACTCAGGGCCAAACGCCTGTATTCAGGCCACTGGCTGGATGTTCTCACCCTTCTTGGTCCTACCAGGCCACCGTCCCTGAGACCGGAGAGCTGGCTCAGTGCCCCCCACTTCCTTCCCTGGCTGTCATTTCTCGAGCACAGGAGACAGCCCCAGGTCTGTGCAAAGTGTGGGCAGCTCCCACTGGGAGCTGAGCTCAGGTCCATGGGTCTTGGACTCAGGCTCAGAGGAATCCCGGCTCGTAGAGATGATGGTCCAGCCCCCCCTTGTCTGTTTCTGCACCTGCAGATACATCCGGAAGGCCTGCTTCCCATAGGGGCCGCCATGGTCCATATGTTTTTCTGCTATGAATTAACACATTATGGATGTCTTTCCATGTAGATAACAACTAGATTAACTTTTTTTTTGGCGCGGGGGGATAACATTACTTTTATTTTTTATTTGAAAAATACAGAAAACCAAAAAGTAACGCACCGAAACTCTGCTACTTGCCTCGGGCTTTATAAAAATGTGTTTTACTACAAGAAAAAGCATGGGCATGTTAAAAAATTAAAACAGAGCCTAGAGGTGTCGAAGTAAGTCTCATTCCTGTTCCTACCCTCCCATTTCTGTCCCCCAAGGCAGATACACGTGGGAAAAGTTTCCTCTCAGAGATACTCTGGCCATATGTCTGCCTCACAGGGACTTGGATGTGTGTGCTCCGTTTAAAAACAAGCACACAAATGATATCACACCCTATTCACATCTTACTTTCCTCCTTTAAATTATAATACATCTTAGGAGTTTATTCTGGAATATATAGAGAGCAGAGGTTAACAAACTATGGCCCGCGGGCCAAATCCAGCCCACCTCCAGTTTTTTATATGGTGTGCAAGCTAAGAATGGTTTTTACATTTTTTGATGGTTGAAAAAAATAAAAAGAAGAAGAGTATTTTGTGACATGTGAAATTAAGTGAAATTCAAATTTCAGTGTCTGGGAGTAAAGTTTTATTGGAACGCAGCCATGCCCATTCATTCATGTGTAGTCTGTGGTGGTTTTCAGGCTATAGCAGCAAAACTGAGGAGTTGTGACAGAGGCCGGAAGGCCTCCAAAGGCTAGAGTATTGATTCTCCTGCCCTTTACAGAAGACATTTGCCGACCCCTGATAGAGAGCTCCCACATTCTTTTTAACTTCAGCATAACCTTCCAGGGTTATGTCAAGGAAACTGGGGCCCTGATGAGTTTGAGGGTCACACCCAGCAGGCCCGAAAACCCCTCCTTATGCCTGGCTCGCTGTTCTTGCTGTTATGCTGTTGCTGTTGTAGAATGCAGTAGGGCAGTGGGGATGGTTAAAGCAGATGACCTTTGGCACAATGTTTTGGCCTCTTAGATGATGTTTGAGGCTATAATCCCTTCTGTCCAGCGCCACAGAGTTGCTGTATGTAACACCTTCTGTGTGGTGCTACATAGTTTTCACAAATTTTTGCAAAGTCTCTCAGAATCCATCTTGTTTCCCTCTTTGCTTTGACTGTTAGGATGCTCGGAGCCAAGTTTGCAGCCTGCCTTCAGCAATCTGATCTGGTCTGTGTTTTGGTTTTACCGACTTCATCCTGTTTTCAGATTGGTTTGTCCCTGATTTTTCTTTTTGTCTTGACCTTGCTCTCTGATTTTTAAAAAAATTGATTAATTAATTTATTTTTGGCAACGTTGGGTCTTTGTTGCTGCGCGTGGGCTTTCTCTAGTTGCGGCCAGCGGGGGCTACTCTTCATTGCACTGTGCGGGCTTCTCATTGTGGTGGCTTCTCTTGTTGCGGAGCATGGGCTTCAGGCTCGTGGGCTTCAGTAGTTGTGGTGCGTGGGCTTCAGTAGTTGTGGCGTGTGGGCTTCAGTTGTTGTGGCGCGCAGGCTCAGTAGTTGTGGCACTTGGGCTTAGTTGCTCCGCGGCATGTGGGATCTTCCCAAACCAGGGCTCGAACCCGTGTTCCCTGCATTGGCAGGCGGATCCTTAACCACTGCGCCACCAGGGAAGCCCCTTGCTCTCTGATTTTACCTTATCCTATGCATTCCTGACAGTTGTCTCAGTTCTTGAGGGGTGGGCTGGAGCAGACAGGAGTAAAGAAGAGGAAAACATTTGCGAGATGTTTCCAGGTTTGTTCCCCCTGCGTGCCTGCGGGGTGGTGGGTGGGTGGTCTCAAGGAAATCAAGGCCCCATGGAGTGTCTTAACCAAGGTCAGACCCTGGGCAAGAACCAGGGTCTTTGGGTGTCCATCCTGGGTCAGACTTGGGAAGGTGACAGTGCGTGAGTTGGAAGGTGCAGGATCCCTACTGGAGGCCCCGGGGCCCTTGGGAGCCACTTGGCCTGAGGGAAGACGCTGCAGTGGGGTAGGTGACGAGCTTACCACTCCTGGGTGGAGGGTCACTCCTGTCTGTTCCATATCCGGGGCCCAGGGATCTTGGAGTTGTTGCGGTGGCAGTGCTGCGGGTGTGTCCGCGTGGAGGGGCCTCTGGGCTCCGGTTCCAGCCTTGGTGCTCTGCGGATGCTTTCCGATGTTTCTGCTTCCTTCTGTTGACCCTGGGGTATTTCTCTGAGCTGGAAAGGAAGTGGGGAAAGTAACCCACGGGTAGAGTCAGATGAGACCAGCAGCTGGCCGCCCACTGGAGGGCATGTGTGGGTGTGTCTCCCGGAGACCCGGGGGCCCAGGCTCTCTGCCTCCTGTCTCCTGGGGTTGGCTTGGTTTTTGGTGACGTGTGTTTGTGTTTTAGGGCTTGTGAACGGAGCTCAAATGAGCCGCGGGGCGGAGTCTGGTGTCTGCCTCTTACTGGCTGTGCGATGCAGCCTAGGACAAGCAATGGAGCCTCTCAGTTTACTCACCAGTGAAATGGGGTGATGAATGACACACGACCTCAGAGGGTCTGGTGAGGCAGAGGGAGCTGAGGGGCCATTTGAGGCGTGAGTCCGTCCTTCAGGCCGTGTCTTTAGTCCCTCTCCTTCCTGTCTGCGGCTCGTAAACCCTCGGAGCCCACCCTGGGGCCAGGCAGGTGGATCCAGCAGCCTCCTTCCCTTTGTCCCAAAGGGGCTTCAGGCCCGATCTGTCCCAAAACAGACCTGCGGTCCCCCCTCGCCCCCAGAGCCCCCAGCCTGGGCTTCCTGCCTGAGTGTGGGGCCGAGCCAGAGAGCTGGGGGTCACCCCAGCTGCCCTCTCACCCGCCCAGCGCCTGCAGAAGCCTCCATCCTGCCCCCGGTCTGTTCTGTGCAGAGCTGCTGGGTGGACCCTGTGGGTGAGTGCCCTGACCTGACTCAGAGCCCCATGAGCCCTCAGGGCCTCCCGACACCTCTTGCATGAAATCCAGGCCCTTCTCACTGCCTCGGAGGCCTGTCTGCCCCCGCGTCTGCTGACCTCCGACCTCCCCTTGACGGCCACCCCTGCAATAACTGTGTGCTATATTGGTGGGGGAGGGGGGTGGTACTTCTGGGCGAGAGGTCAGGAGGGGTGGGTGGGAGGGGAGTGGATTTTTCTTTGTGGCCCAGAGGGCCTCTCTGGGAGATGCGGGCAGTCAGAAGTCCCTGAGGCCAGGCCCGAGGGTGCACACAGCCGGGGCCCCGTGGGGAGGGGGTGCCTCGGGGGTCCCTGCTTGTCCTCACGCTGAACTCCGGTGCCCGCCGCAGACCCTCCGGGAGCATCGCCCACTGCTACTGTCTCCGTGGCTATGGCAACTGCCTGGCACCGAGGGCCTGCTCGTTAGGCTAACGAGGCGAGCCTGCTGGGCCAAGGTGGGGGGCCAGGACATTGCTGCCCTGGGGCTCAGTGGGGCTTGTCCGCCGGGCGACCGGCCACCGGGCCAGGAGCGGAGCGGGGGCGCTGGAGGGATGCTGCAGAGCCCAGCGGGAGTCAGGGGTCCCCAGGGTCCTGGGGGCTTGGGCCAGGTTTGCAGGGTGGGGTTCTGGTGGGAATTACGTGTGGTGGTGACTCCTGGGTAACTCCTGTGACCAGTTAAACTAGGGGAGGATGAAAGCTGGGGGAGGGATTGGGAGGCGCCCACTTTTCCCTGCCCCCCACACTCACCGACACCGTCTCCCACCCTCCTAAGTATTCTTAACCATTTTCACTTTTGCCCACTTCTGCTGCCTACACTCCATCTAGGCCACTGTACTGGGTGGAATAGTGTCCCCTCCCCCAATTCAGGTGCTTCCCAGAACCTCAGAAGGAGACCTTATTTGGAAATAGGGTCGCTGCAGATGTAATTAGTTAAGATGAGGTCATGCTGGAGTAGGGTGGCCTTAAATCCAATAGGACTGGTGTCCTTATAAGAATAGAAAGTCGTGTGAAGACGGAGGCAGAGAATGGAGTGATGCGTCTACAAGCCGAGGATTGCTGGCTAGATCCATGGAACAGACTCCCTCGGAGCCTCCAGAAGGGACCACTCCACCCGACACCTTGATTTCAGACTTCTGACCTGCACAGCTACGAGAGAATGAATTTGTATTGTTTTAAGCCCCCTAGTTTGTGGTAAGTTGTCATAGCAGCTCCAGGAACCTAATACAGCTCTCATCGTCACTTGCTTGGACTACTGCAGTAGCCTCCTCGCCAGTCAGCCTGACCATCTGTTCCCCACATGGCAGCCAGAGAGTTTTCTTTTAGGCCTGTCCCTCCTGTGCTCAGTCAGAGCCCTCCCATCTCAGACAGCATAAAAGCCAACTCTATCTTGCTTACAAGTCCCTGCACAGTCTGTGCCCCCACCGCCCCATTCCTTTTCTGATCTGCTCCCCTTGTTCACACTCTGTACCAGCCACGCTGACCTCCTTGTTGAAATTTACCTGACATGTGCCTGCCTCAGGATCTTTGCACTTGTTCTGCCTGCAACACTCTTCCCCCAGGTGTCCGTGTGACTTGTGTCATTTCTCTGCCATCTTTGCTCATATGTCACCTTTTCTGTGGGTCCTTCTCTGGTCTTAATTAAAATTGTACCCTCTCCTCCTCAAGCCCTCTCCTTCCCTCCTTCACATGTCTCCTTCTGATGAACTATGGTCTTATCTGTTTAACTTGCTGTTGTCTGTCATCCCTGCTAGAATGCATGTTCCAGAAGGGCAGGGACTTTGGTCCGCATTCCCTGCTGCATCGCCATTCTAGAGCAGCTCTGGACACACAGTAGGTGCCCAATAAATGTGTCGAATGTCAGATTCTGGCTGGGCATGGCCTGACCTGGCATCCCAATGCAGGATGTCTTGGGATCCCAAGTTGTCTGCCTTTCCCTGCATCTGATACCTTTTCCCTCACCTGTGGCCCTCCTCAGACCCCCGGAGGTCGCTGGGCCTTCAGCTGCTCCCTCCCTGTCTTTCCTGTGGGTGGTCATGACAGTCCCCTGCAGAGCAGAGCTGATTCCTGAGCTCTGAAGTGGCTGAGGTTTGAGATAATAAGGTCCTGGCTACTTCAGGCCTCAGTTTTCCCATCCACAAAATGGACACAATCAGATTGCTCGTCTCTCGAGGCTGTTGGGAGCGTTAAGTGAGGTCACACAGGAAGGGGCTTGCTGCCTGACACTGAGAGCACAGAGAAAGACTTCAATCCGATTGGTGCTTGGTGGCGGTGGTGTCAGTTTGCTGTGCTGGTTTTCAGAGGAAGGGTGAGACATCATAGCTGGATGACTCCAGGTGCCTGGGGGACTTTAAGCCCGTGTTCCCTTAGGCAGGTGGCCTCTGGATGCTCTTGTGGCCTGAGACGTCTCCTTCCTGGCCCCATGCACCCATCCCCTCCATCACAGGAAGGTGAGCTCTGCAGGGTCCGAGGGGGGCATTCCCAGGGCCTGTGAGGCCTGTCTGTTGTTTGCTGAGAGAGAAGACCCCAGGTAACTTCACGAAACCCAGGGACAGGAGGAACCCTTCTCCCTTTCTTGGGCTGGGTTCTTCTTTCACTCTGTGCCTCGGTTTCAGCATCTGTAAAATGGGGATAAATGTCTTCCCTGCCTCCTAGGGGAGTGGGCTGGATTAGGGCACCTGGGGTGGCCCCTGTGATGGTGACCTGCCGTGGATAGGTTGTGTGCATGCCGTCTTCCTCCCCACCTTCCTTGTCTGGTCTCTGGGCAGGGCTGGGGGCTGAGCTGACAGAGGTTTTATGGGCGAGCTCACTCCGTGTTGTTGTATGTTAGCTCATTTAAGCCCCACAATAACCAGAGCCCCACAATGACCACAATGACAGCTGTGGCCAGAACTGTTAATTCCCTGTTTAGTGATGGGAGAATCAAGGCCCAGAGTGGTGATGTCATTGGTTCAGAGCACACGGCTTGTAAGCTCTTTCCTTGGTGGGTGGCTGTCACAGGCAGGACCTGGCCTTTCCTCCTGTCTCCCTTTCCCGTGGACTGTGGATCCCCGGGCAGGGGGGTCGGCCTGGGTCCACCATGTGCCCAGCCCTGGGCACCTCAGCTCACCTCTCTGCCCGGGCCTGGCCTGTTTCCCTCGAGGTCACACTCCCAGGCTCCCCGCAGGCTCCTGGGCTCTGCCTTGCAGGAAGCTGACCCCGCTGTCTAGACTATAAATAACAGCCGCAGCGGCGGGCAGGAAGCTGCATCTCATGGCACCTGGGCGCTGGCTGCTGCCCCCTTGCTGCAGCGCCTCCTGGAACTGTGCTTCTCCCAGTGGGAATGCCGAGGCGGAAGCGTATGTGCACCCCAGGCGCTGCTCTGCAGGTTTGCTGTGTGACCTTTGGGCCCCCGTTGCCCTCTCTGTGCCCCTGAGCCCCTGGCCATGTGTCCGGGATGCCTCTGATCTCCCCGTGCTGTAAAGAGCGCCTCCACGGTGTTTGGATGGCAGCCAGGGAGGTGTGGAGGGTTTGGTGGGTGGTCTGACACTGGGGGGACAGTTAGTGTTTTCCTTGGAGGGGAGGTAAGTGGGAGGGGGCCATTGAGGGAGCCTGGGGAGGGGAGATGGGCCCTTTCCAGATGCAGGGTGGAAGGGGTGTGGGGGAGGATAAGGTGGAGCTGCCTGGAGGGTCCTGGACTGGGAGGCAGGCCATGGGGTGGGCGCCAGGCCTTTGAGACCCATCTTGTTTACTGGGTTGCTGTGTAATTTTTGTACAACCTCTCTGGGCCTTGGCATCCTCCTCCCAGATTTTCTGGCAGGAGAGAGACGCACGAGGGTTTCGCAGCAAGGAGAGTATTTCGTCGTGTCCTCTGTCCTCTGTCGCGTTGCGATGGCTATTATTGTTAATATCGTTACGTTGTCACGGGGCAGGTTTCGCCTCGTCCCTGTCCGTACTGCCAGGTCCTTGGAGACCCGGCTCTTGGGCAGGGGTCAGGGAGACGTGCTCATCAGTGGGGGGGGGGGGGGGCTGACTCACACCAGGGGCGCCCCTAGTGGCCGCGCTGCTGGGCACATTGGGGGGCCTCTGCTTCCCCAGTGCCTGCTCACCACCCATCAGCTATGTAGTGAGGGCTTGGCCCTTTGGGTGGTTTTCCAAGCATGAGGGTCGTGCTGCCGGTCAGTTGAACCTTGCAAAGCCTTCCATTTTCCCAGAGGTTGTGTGCTTTGTTGGTGCCAGTGGCATTCTTGACCTAGAATGCAGGGACATGACGGTTTCAACAGGGCGTCTTCCCTGTATGGATCTTGCTGGAGTGGGGGATGAACAATAGGGCGATTCGTGACTGGTCCCCCAAACCCACAAAAGTTGCCCAAGAAAATGGATTGATGAGTTATTTGTTGTCATCTTAGGGAAGTCTCTAGTGATAAGCCACAGGGCTCTGCCTGATTCACGTTTTCATCAAAGGCTAGACTGGGCACCCTTGGGGTATGTGTTCACCATACAGATGACAGAACGGGGTATTCTGTAGGAGTGGAGAGACTGAGTCACGTGGACTCAGTACTTGCCTGCTGGAGCTCAAGGTTTGTGGGGTGGGCCTTTGGAGCAGTTCCCTCGAGGCCCAGAGATTTTTGGAGCCTGTGGGGAGGAGGATAATGGTCTCCTCCAAAGATGTGTACGCCCCTAAACCCCAGAACCTGTGACTGCGCTATGTTACATGGCAAAGGGGAATTAAGGTTGCAGATGGAATTAAGGATGCCAGTCATTTGACCCTGAGGTGGAGGAAGTTATCCTGGATAATCCTGGTGGGCTCACAAAGGTCCTTATATGGGAGGCAGGAGGTTAGTCCAAGAGATTTGAAGGTGCTGTGCTACTGGCTTTGAGGATGGAGGGAGGGGCAAGGAGCCAAGGAGTGCAGGCAGCCGCTAGAAGCTGGAAAAACAAGGAATGCGGGCTCGCCGAGAGCCTGCTGCAGGAGCACAGCCCAGCTGACACCCTGGTTTTCGCCTTGTTAGATCCATTTCAGACTTCTGATCTCCAGAACTATGAGATGAGAAATCTGTGCTGTTTCAGGCCACCGCGTTTGTGATCATTTGTTACAGCAGCAAGAGGAAACTCAAACAAGAGCCCTCATCTTCCCTGAGACCCCTAGCAGCCAGGTGCCACCTGGTCATTTAGACCGTGTGTGTCCCTGCAGCCAGTGGCCTTGGAATCAGGTGACCGCTCCGTGTCTTGCCCTTGCCCTGGGGCTATGGGTGAGGGACACGGAGTGAACAGAAGGACCTGCAAACTGTAAAGGCCTGTGCTGGAGAAAAAAAATGAAATGCAAGGACTTCCCTGGTGGCGCAGTGGTTGAGAGGCCGCCTGCCGACGCAGGGGACGCGGGTTCGTGCCCCGGTCCGGGAAGATCCCACATGCCGCGGAGCGGCTGGGCCCTTGAGCCATGGCCGCTAAGCCTGCGCGTCCGGAGCCTGTGCTCCGCAACGGGAGAGGCCACAACAGTGAGAGGCCCGCGTACCACCACCACCACCAACAACAAAAAAATGAAATGCAAGAAAAAAAAATCTAGCAGCAGAGAGATGACCAGCAGGGAGGGAGTGGTGTGAAGTAGGGATGTTTGTGTGTTCATTTATTCCTTCAAATCCGGTGGGGGTACCTGGCTCCAATGAAGGCCCAGAGGGAAAAAAAATGTGTCCCCAGCCTGTCCGCCCCAGCCATGACGAGCCTCAGATGATTCTCCTGGGTGGGGTCTCCCAAGGGGCAAGTGCTTCACATTCTCGGAGCAGACGGGCGATGCCACATGCTGCTTCCTTCCCGGCTTTATTGAAAAGAGAAGGAAAATGGCCCACGCCTTCGGCCCGAAGGCCCTCTGGGCCGGCGTCCAGAAACCTGAAGCCTGCAATTAAATGAAACTGGATCCTTAGGTGGGGAGAGCTTCTCTCGCCTGAAGAGGAGGCTCTGGAGACCAGGCCCTGGGGAACCACTGCTCACGGATAGGCTGTATGGGGTCTGGGGAGACGGTGGGAATGTTCTAGCCAGTCTGAGTCCAGGAGGCTGGGCTCTGGGCCACCAGCTAAGGTGGCGGCTGCCTTTTATCAAAAAAAATAATAATAAAAATTACAGGTGACTTTCTCGTCATTTGAGCTTCCTCCCCAGAGACTGCCACTTCTCCACTGGACATGTGCTCGTCTAAGAATGTTGTCACACTTGCACGGGCCTCTGCATGGTTTCCTGCATGGCCTGGGGCCCCTGTCTCATCTCCAGGCTGGAAAGATGCACGTGGCCGTGTCTTTCTGTGTTTGCCACTCTGCAGTTTGCTATTAGAATGAGCCACAGGACTCTGCCAGTTTTGTAGGTCAAAAGTGGTCGAATATTGACAGCTTTTATATAACTCAGCCTAGTAGTTTCCTCTCCACGTTGAGACAGGCAAGCAGACTGGAGTGGTTCCGAGCAGGGATTCTGATGGCGTGGGTCCCCATCCCTCCTGGCCTCTTTCCAGCTGTGAGATGTCACTCTGTACCTCAGTTGCCCCATATGTAAAATAGGGACTGAAATAGCACCTGTTTTCTAGGATCGTTTTGAGGATTAGAAGTGTAACACACAAGGCTTATCGTGTAGCTATTATTGTTATTTTAAAAAATTCCCTGGCGGTCCAGTGGTTAGGACTCTGTGCTCTCACTGCCGAGGGCCTGGGTTCCATCCCTGGTCGGGAACTGAAATCCCTCGAGCTGCGTGGTGTGGCCAAAAAAGAAAAAAAAGAAAAAAGAAAATAGGATTTTACGACGTGTTGGTGCAGTTAGATCTAGTTGATGGATTTTAACTTCTGTAGAGATGGTATCTTGTCATGGGGACACAGGACGTGTGATTGGTGTATTCCCTAGATACCGCTTGGGTTGGTTGCCGTGTTTGGAGCTTCTCTGGGTGCTTCCAGGTGCTCACGTGCTCTCCTCCTCCACGTATTCCTGGGAGTGGGGCTGCTGGCTTGTGGCTCTTCCAGCCGTTGCTGGCAGGTTCTGCGGGGGGCTCCCCTGGCTGGCCCTCTGTGGTAGGGTGTGAGATCTCCCCATGGCCAAGGCCTTGGGTAGGATGTGTGGCTCGACAGCTGCTTTATGAAAAAGACTTTCTTGATTTTCAGAAGCAGAACCAACCAGTTCTTTGTATTTTATTTCATTTTATTTTATCTTATTTTATTTATTTTTGGCCATACCACGTGGCAAGGGTCTTAACTGCTGGACCGCCAGGGAAGTCCCTGTGTTCTCTAGAAATTGGAAAATTAAGACACAAAAAAAGCCTGCACAAAAAAAAAAAAAAGAAAAAACAACCATGTTCTCACCCCCCCCCCCCCCCCCCCCCCCCCCCAGAGAGAGAGACTGTTGGCATCTTGGTGTCTGTGGGTTTTGATGGAAAGGACCAGCTCAGACCGTTGCTGCCTGGAAGTGACCGTGGGGAGAGTTCGGGAACGGGAAGCTATCTAGATTCTGCAGCCCGCACTTCTAGACCTGGTGGGTCAGAATCCTCAGGAATGGGGCAGGTAATTGACGGCTCTGGGGTGGGGCTTTGAGTCAGTTGGACCTGGGACCTTCCTCAGCCCTGCAGTTGTTGTGTGACATTGGACACGAAAACCTCACCCTTGTGATCTCGTCCCCTTGCAGGGTTTTGTGCAGCTCTGCACACTGTAGGTGCTCAATTAAGCAGGATTTCTCAACCTGGGCATTGCTGACGTTTGGGCTGGATACTTCTGTTTTGGCGGCTCTCCTGCGCACTGTAGAATGTTTAGCAGCATCCCTGGTCTCTACCAGTGGTACCCGCCACCCATTGTGACAACCAGGAATGACTGCAGACATTGCCCAGCATCCTCTGGGGGGCACAGACACTCCCCAGGACACCTGTGGTACACGAGGGCTGTTAGGAGGGCAGAGAGGTCCTGTGAGGGAGTTTTCCTTGGTGTCTGTGTCCAGCGTGTAGATATTGTTCATTCAGATGTGCTCACTGGGTACCTACTGTGTGCCAGGAGCTGTCCCAAGTGCGAGGATGTGGCTGGGACCACGCCAGGCATGAGCAACCCCACCCAACCCCCCAACAGGCATAGACGGACACTGCCCACCCGCCCCGGCTTGGCATCGGCATATGGTGGTGACTTAAGGCCCGTTCCTGCCTCAGTCTTCTCATCTGTGAAGTGGGGGAGGTGTTGCCCTGAGGGTTGCTGGTGATCCGGCGAGGAGCTCTGTCACCTTCGTGGGCTGGCTGTTTCCTTTCCGGGCCTCAGTTTCCCCATCTGGAGAGTGGCATTCGTGGTAGCACTTGCCTTCTGGGAGGCTGTGGGGATTAAGAGTCTCTTTGACCGGGCACGGGGCGCACAGTAGGTGCTTTGTGATGGTGAGCAGGTGACCTGTGTGCACAGACTCGGAAGGCCAGGGCGCACATACCTGCCCTTGGGGTGGGGGGCGCTGCAGCGGGCCGTGCGGGGCTGGGGCCGAGGGTGGGCAGGGTGTCCTCTCCATGCCTGGCTGTGCAGGTGGGGGTCTTGGTTGGAGGGGCTCAGCTGCCCTCCTCCCCGGGTCCCCGAGGAGCCGGCTCAGTGGAGATCCCTAAGGCGATTAAGTGGGTTCATTTGATCCTGAACGTGAACTTGAGCAGGCGGCTTATCTCCTGGAGATGAAAGCCGGGCTGGCGAGGAGCCACCTGGCCCACGCAGGGAGTGCGGGATTTTCTCCTCCACCCCCTGCCCAGCCGGGGCCTGTGCTGGGGCCTTTTGCCCCACCCGCCTCCAGCCCCTTCTCGCGAGCTAGCAACGATCGTATCCTCACTTTCCCTGTGTTACAGGCAAACAGCTAAGGCTCAGAAAGGTCGGCTAGCTTACCCAGAGCCACACAGCATCCTGACGACCCCTGACGATATTTAGAGCATATACTTGGAAAATCCCCTTTACTCCTTGGCGCTGAAGTTCCTCCTGAATACGGTCTTGACTTTGCACAGAATTAACAATAACAATAACAACAGTCAGTGTACACTGTAGTATAAAAGGAAATGGGAGGAAGCGCTGCTGGCTCCCACTCAGAATGAGTAAGTGTCGATGCGATGCAAGTGAGATCAGAAGCGTTTCGGTTCTGGAAACACATGAAAGTGATGCTAAAGAAAAAGCTAGTGTCTGGATCGGTTCTGGCAGGTTTTTTTTTAAACGGCCAGGTTATTTGAAAATTGTGTGGAGAGGGTGGCTTTCGTGGCGTGGGACTGTCCCACTGGCCGAGCGCCAGTCCCAGGACAGCCAATAACATCCCTGCCAGTTTCTGAGATGTTCCAGAGTGGGGACCCTGCCTTGGAGACCCCCTCGGCCCTAACAGAACAAAGACAACAAGATGCTGTGAGTGGGGGGTGGGACCCCTGTGGTCGAGACCCTCCCTGCTTTCATAGTGGCAGACCAGACACTGTGGTCCCCCTCCCCCATCCACTGTCTGGCTCGGCACCCACACAGCCTCCTCCTGGCCCCTGAATCCATCCTCTCTTGTCCCTGCTGTGCTCTCCATGCTGCAGGCAAAGGGATCCTGTCCGAAGGAGAATGAGAACCTTCAGCTCCTTGCCTCGCCCTCTCCCTTCCCTTTTTCCTCCTCCTCTGAGAATAAACCCAGAGGCCCCAAGGGTGCCGGGGAGCTGTTCACCCTCACTGACCCATCTCCTGGCTCTCGCTCCAGCCACATCCCTCCCCACCCCGGCCTCTGCACTCAGCCGCTGCACTTGCTGTTCCCCCACCAGGCGTGCTGTTGTTCCCTGCGATCCGCATGGCGGCTGCCATCAGGCCTCAGCTCAGATGTCACCCTCAGGAGGACCTCCTGGCTGCCCAATCAAGGGCACCCCCTGCAACCACTGCCCCAGCCCCCCACTTAGGTCTGTAGTTGTTGATCGATGAAGTTTCTTGGTTGATTTCTTGCCCTGGTGTGTTGTCAGCCTTCCCACATCAGGTCACTTCCGAGGAAGCAGGAGCTGCCTCTGTCTTGTCTGCTGCTAGGCCACCAGTGCTTGGAATGGTGTCAGGACGTAATAGGGGCTTGGTCAGTTAGTGTTGACGGCTGATGGGTCCCTTGGCAGCAAGACCAGATGGCTGATGGGTCCCTTGGCAGCGAGACCAGCCCTGGCCTGACCTGGAGGAGGGGGAGGAGGGTCCTGGACACAGGTCCCTTGTCCCTCAGGTGGGTTCTACCCTGTCTGGAACTGACCAGACCAAGGGGCTGGCCCAGGGGAGGGTGGGTGCCACTGACTGCTATTTCCTGCCCAGGAATAGAGGCTCTTAGGGGTCAGGGTAGGGGTGGGGTCAGTGTGGCGACGTAGCCCCTGGGATTCTTTTGGCAGTGTCTGAAGACATTTCGTTTATCCCAGCCTGGAGGAGGTGTCACAGGCATAGCGGTTTGACGCCAGAGATGCTGTGAACATCCTCCGGTGCACAGAGCAGCCCCACAGTGACGAATGATCAGGCCCAAGTGTCTTTAGCGTGAAGACCGGGCATCGGGCCTTAGGAGCTCACATCTTGATTGTGCCCTGGGCAGGGGAGGGCAGGAACACCTAGATTCCCTCTTCATGCTGTGTCCGTATTTCTGTGGCCCAGAGCATGCTCTCCCCTCCCCTCCCCCCCGGGCACTTCCCTGATGGGGCTGATGGGGCGCTGGATGGTGGACGAGGATGGATGTGATCTAGCGGCCCTGGGGCCAGTTCACAGCTCGCCTAGTGGCTGTTCTGTGCCCCGGGTCCCCCGCCTCCACTCCACCACAGAAGCAGGAACTTTCCAACACAGAGCCCGGCTGTGAATCCGTGCGACTCACTCTGGGCAGTACGTGGGGCCTCTGGGGCTGTTTTCAGTTTCTACCAAGTTTCTCACTGTGACTCAGTGTTGCCCCCCGGCCCGGTGACCCAGGCTTCTGAGCACCTGCTGAGCTCCTGTGGGACATCACAAAGAGCTGGCTTTGAGGCTGCCCTTCGCTGGGTGCTTCGGGCCTCAGTTTTCTCATCTGTGTAGTGGGAACAGCGAGGGAGATGTTGTGGGTGTTTACTGTCATCACACAGTGGATCCCAGGGGCCGCATGTGCCCAGGGTGTGCATTGGAGGGAAATGACGCAGACACTAGGGGGTGAAAGCTGGGAGACTCACTGGGGGACTCACTCAGGGGAGGCGCATGCCCTGTGTCCCCTCCAGCTCTGTCCGTGGAGGATCTGGGTGGAGGGCCGTGTGTCCAGGGGCTTCTGTTCTCCATGACAGGCAGTCGCCAAGCCCGGTCGGGGATGGTGGCCTACGTCTCTCACTGGGTCATGCTTCAGAGGCTGGGGCGGGGGGCCTGTGCCCCAGGTACTCTCATCATGACCTGGCTCAGGGCTTGAGCCTGGCGTCCTAGGTGCTGAGGGGCTGGGCTTGCATCCCTGGGGAGGCGGGCTGGTGAACCCTGATGGCGAGCTTGCACTGAGCACCTGCTGTGTGCAAGACTGTATATTTCCGCACAAAGTAGCCCTCGGCATCACCCCCATTTTACAGATTGGGAAACCAAGGCTCGGAGGAGCAAGGTGACGGCCTCAGGCTTAACAAAATGGTAGAGCTGGGATTTGTGCCTGAGCCGTCCTGGTTTTAACTCCCCTGCTTATCACCTCCACCTTGTAGCAGAGGAAACAGCCTCAGAATTTAGGCACCGGCGTGGGGTCGCCCAGCTAGAACCTGGTGCAGCTGGGGTTGGGTCCGGGTCTCCGGCCAGATCCCGGGCTGCTGGGACTCTGTGTATGGACTCCCTTGCTGGGCCTCTCTGTCCCCATCTGTGCAGATGGGCTGGTGCCCCTGGTGCCCGGGTCACAGATGCTGGGGTGGGTCGGGGCTGGTCTTGGGGAGCGGGAGTGTGCAGAGGGAGGCCTGTCGGGGTGAGGGAGGAGTGGGGTGCTCCAGTAGTGTGCAGAAGTCCTGATTTCCCTTCAGGACCAGGTCAGCGGGAACCACCCCTCCCGCCTGGGTTGCTGGACTCATTGGAATATCCCCTGGGCCCCCGGTGACAAATCTCTTTCACCATCTCTTGACCCAGACAGTTAATTGCTTCTGGCAATCAATCGCTGGTTCCATGACACCCCTGCTCTCCCCGGCAGCCCCTGGCCCTGCCCTGCAGCCACTAATGGCCCAGACCCTGCTCTTGGGCAGGGAAGCTTGGGGCAGGGTGGGAGGCTCTGCAGTGGTTTTCCCTTCCAGCTGACCATCAGGCAGCCTCCTCCCGGGGGACCCAGCAGCTGGCATTGTAGGGCCCTTGGCCTGTGCTCCTACAGGGTTGAAACTGAATTAGCTTTACAGAGAGCCTATGATGGGGCCTCTGAGGGACTTTCAGAGGCTTCTGGAAGTTTCCACCCCATGCAGTCCCCTGTGCCCCATTCCCAGAAAGCCCACTCTCTTATCTCCCACCCCTCAGGGGACTCCCAGGTGGAGGTGATGTGTGGTTAAAGTGGATGCCTGGATGCAAATCTTAGCTGTGGGAACCCTGGGTACACTTTCTTGCCTCTCTGCCTCATTGCCCCCATCTGTAAAATGGGGAGAGTCATAGCAACTCGTGTGTACGGTGCTTGTAAGAATTAAACCAGATAGTAATTTACAGGGCTTAGCACAGTGCCCACGCAGTGAAAGCCTCAGGGGAGCTCCAGGTGTCTGCAGCTGGCGATGCCGGTGGTGGACAGACAGGTAGACGGACAAATGGCTTCTCCGTGCTGCCGTCTTGGGCCTCCACAGGCCTCGGAGCGAAGCCCCTGGCCCTCCCGGCCTGATCTGTGCTGCCTGCCCTGACTTGGCCTGTGCTGGGCCGGGAGCCAGGCTGCCGACACCCGTGTGGCCCGAGCCCCCGTCTGCCCCCCTTCCCTCCAGAAACGGTCGATATCCTGGCTCCTTCCTGGCGTCTAATTGCTCTTGTCGGCTGCTGTCTCCGCAGATGGCCCCACGCCCCGTAGCGAGGAGGCGGGCGGGAGGTTTCTGAGCAGTGTGTTCTGGGGCCAAATTGAGGGTGGAGCAGGGGGAGAATGGGGCAGCTGAGGGAGGACGCCTGGGCCCCCATCTCCCTGCCCCTCCCTGGCTGTGCCATCTCGGGCAGGTTGCTGAACTTCTTTGGGCCTCAATTTCCGCATCTGTGAAATGGGGTCAGGATAGACGGCCCAGGACCTGGCACACGGTGACTGTGCATGCAGGAGGGGCTATTATTATTGCTGTGGTGACCATCGTGGTTGTTTGGCCTGTGATCAGCGCAGGTCTCTTTTGGGAGCCCGGATAGGTGGACTGGGGGCTGGGGGGCCTGCGGGCAGGGTCAGTGCGGATCCTCCTCCTCCTCCTGACTGTGTGCCCCCCTTGGATGGGCCTGAGCCCCCTGGAGTGGGGCCGTGGCCCCCATGGTTGGATGGGCTGTGCCCCCTTTGGGTGGGACCACGTGTCCCCCTCCGTTGGGCCACAGCCCCTCCTCCCCTTTTGTCCTCTCCCAGGCCCTGTCGACTCACATCCACACTGGCTGTGGCCTTGGCTTGGCTGCGCCACTGCCCTGCCCCCATGCCCCGGCAGTCGCCAGCTGCTGCAGTCTGGTGGGGAATCAGAGACCTGGGTGAACTCTCCATGATTGCCTCTCCGCAGCTTCAAGGAGAGCCGGCCTCAGCTGTCACTTGAGAAGGAAAATAAAATATCCCAGTGGCTTCTAAGTGGAAGAGCTGCCTCCCTCCCGTTCTGGCTGTCTGGGCTGCTTGTTACGACAGTGACAGGGAAGGGCGACACCCGGTCCCAGGGGACAGGGGAGACTTCCCTGTTCATCGGGTGTGAAGAGACGTGTCTGGCAGACCCAGGCAGCTCTGGGAGGGGCGTTAGGTCCCTCACACCCTAACGCCTCAGGGCCCTGGCCTGCTCCTGCCCTGGGTGCCTGGGTCACACTGTACCTGAAGTCCCCAAATCCAGCCTGCAGAGATGGCTTCCGGAAGTTATGCCTGCCCACTGGGGGCAATGCCCGGATCTGCGGGATCGCGTTTAGGGCGTCTGTAGAACACGTTTCTTGGCTTTTGCTCATCTTGGCCTCGTATGGTTCATGCTGCCACATGGAGGCTCACGTGGGCATCACTTCCCTTTCCTCAAAGTGGCAGGCATTGCAGCAGCCCCCGGGCCCTGGGTGACTTTGTAGATCTTGACCTGTGCCCACTGAGGGGGTTTGAGATGGGAAGGCAGGGGCTGCAGGTGGAGGAGCATCTTTTCTCCAAGGCTGGCTCGGGGACCTGGTTCCAGCCCTGACGGTCCCGGGCAGGGACCTTGTCCCAGCCTCCCGGGCTCATTGGCAGATTGGCCGAACTTGACCTGTGCCCACTGAGGGGTTTGAGATGGGACAGCGGGAGCTGCAGATGGAACATCTCCTCTCTGAGGGCCGGCGCCAAGGCTCCTGGGCTGGCACGGCAGAGCCTGGCAGGGGATCCTGCCCTGGGAGGAGGTGATGACTGGGTAGGGATATTGTGGGTTAGTTGTGGCTCCTGCTTTTTGTCAGGCGCTGGCTTCTGGCCTCTGCACTGACTAGGGAGAGAATCGTGGAGAACCCGCTCCCCGGGGATGGGGTGGGGAACCATGAAGTGGGTGGCAGCCTGGCTGTGCGATCCCCTCTTGGAGCCTCAGTCTGTCCATCCAGGAAATGGGTAGCAGCAGCTCAGGAGGCTGCAGGGAGGGTTAAGTCGGGTTACTGCTGCCCGGCTCAGGGTCTGAGAACACAGGGTAAGGGTACCACTAACAGTAACAGCGCTCAGCCCTGTGTGCACGGTTAAGGCCGCCTGGGTGCCCATCCTGACTTCTCTCATCAGCTGTATAACCCCTGGGACAAGTGACTCAACCCCCCCCAAGCCTCAGTTTCCTCATCTGTAAAATGGGGATAATAAAATAACCTACCTGGGGACTTCCCTGGCAGTCCAGTGGTTAACACTCCACGCTTCCACAGCAGGGGGCACGGGTTCGATCCCTGGTCAGGGAACTAAGATCCTGCATGCCATGCGGCGCAGGCAAAAAAAAAATGCTCTGTAGACTTTAAAAAAAAAAATAAATAAATAAATAAAATAGCCTACCTGAAAGGTTGTCGGGAGTTAAATGAGTATGTAAAGGCTCGGCTTGGTGTCCTCACGGGAGTAACTAAACGCTAGTTATGGCCACTGTTATTATTGCCGTTGTTGTTGGTTTTGTGACTGCAGCCAGATTGCATGTAGCTGAGTATGAGGGAGTGTGGGCTGCCTGGAGGAGGAGGCCATTGGGCTTGTGAGTGTAGGTGGGACTCGCATGGGTATGGGAGGTGCATGGGGGGCTTTTCAGCGGTGGGGAGTGCGGGGATTGGGTGAAAGACGGCAGGCAGGTCCAGGCCTCCCCCAGTGCCTTCTGTGATCCTGGCCCCACTGTGCACCGGGCACTGTGTTAAGTCTGTTGTGAGTCGGCTGGGCCCACTGTGTGCCAGGCCTTCTCTCAGCCCTGCTGTCAGCTGCACCTCACAGCGTTGGCCCTACTGTGCTGAACCCTCCTCTGTATGCAGTCTCTTTTACTCTGAGCCTCACCCTGCTGTTCCCACTGTGCATCTGCCTTTGCGTCAGGCCTTGTGGCCTCAGTGAGGGATAAGGCAGGTCCTTTCCTGGAAGGCTCAGGGTCTGCTAGAGGTGGCCAGGCAGAGTTTTTGGGTGAGGTGGCAGTGAGGGCCAGGATATGACTGGACTAACTGGAAAGGCTTATAACATCGAGGGGAGGGGAGAGGACATCATAAGCTGGGCTTTGAGGGATGTGTAGGAGTTCTTTGGAGAGACAACTTGCTGTCACTTATACCAGGGCAAATTGTGGGCACAGACCTGTCTGATACGGGTCTGTCTGGCTGTGAAATGAGCACACTGGGGAGGAATTTGCCAGGGTCCCTGGGAGTGGGGGTGGGTCAGGGGATTCAAGAAAGGGTTCATGTCCCAGCTTTTTTCTTTTGCTTCCAGCTGAGAGACTTGGGACAGGTGACCATTCCATGCCTCAGTTTCTCTGTTTCCCCATTTCTCTTGGAGTGTTGCTGTGAGGGTCCTGAAGTGGGGAAATGCAGAAAGCGCTCACTGTGACTAATAAGCTTGTTGAGGTCTACGCCGTGCCAGGCACTGCTCTGAGGGGCTCTGCTGTGTTAACTCATTTAGTGGTCACAACAGCCCTTCGAAGGGACACTGTTACCATCCCTCAGTTTATAGACAGCGAAATAGGAGCACGGGGAGATGAAGTGACTTGGGTGCCCAGTGGAGTGGCCGAGCCGGGACTGGCACCCCGGCTGCCTGTGTCACTGCCTTGCCCATCACCTGCAGGCTCTGCGGGGGCTCCGTCAACACCCCTCCTTCTCACACCGGGAAAGTGTGCCTCCTGGGGCCCTGCCGAGGGTACGGCCCACGTGGCTGGAGGCCCAGAGGAGGCTGGGCTGGGAGGGAGGATTTGTTCTGAGCCCTGGCTTGTGCAATCACTTTTAGCAGCCTGCCCAGGGAGCAGGTGGAGGCAAAGGCCTGGTGTTGCTAGGGCCTCAAGGGGCCAGTGGGGTCGGGGCCTTGCCTCTGGGTGGCTACTGCACAGCCTGGTGGGAAAGGTTTGGAGGTACTGAGGTTCAACTACCAAGCACTTGCCTGGCACTGAGACTTCAGCCCTCAGGTTCTGACCTTAGGAGAGACTCCAGTGCAGAGAGAGGCTGAGGCTTGGCCTGGGGAAGAGGACACCACCTCCATGGAGCCGACAGGGATTGACACGGAAGTGTCCTCCCTGGCCGTGCCTCATCACACTGTTCTACTTGGTTATGTGTTAGATCCGAATGTGCCCCTCCCCTCCCGTGGCCTCGCCCTGGAAACAAAACCCAGGCCAGTATCGCCACCCCCCCCCCCCCCCCCCCGCCTCGCCCTGTCCACCACTGCTTCCAGTTTAGCTGGGTCCTGTCTCCAGGCCTCTGCATTTGCTGCGCCTTCCTCCTTATCTCTTCAGCCCTGGGCTCCAGTGTCAACTCCTGGGAGACCCTACCTGTCTTCTAGTCCTCCCCCATCCCCCATCACGCCTGTCATTCATTGCAGGTTTATGCTGGTTTATGTCTGTTACTTCAGTCACTGCCCTTTGACGTCGTCTGGCTCTTTTCTTTTTTCTTTCTCTTTATTTTATTTTTTTATTTTTGGCCTCGCCACACAGCTGTGGGATCGAAGTTCCTGGACCAGGGATTGAACCCTGTGCCCTTGGCAGTGAAAGCTTGGAGTCCTAACTACTGGACCATCAGGGAATTCCCCATCTTGCTCTTTTCTTGATGTATCTGTGTGGTGTTTGAGTGTGGGTAGGTGTGACCGTGTCCCCCGAGGACCCTTGTCTTTCGTATTCATGGCCCCATCCCTGTGCAGGGGCTCTGTCAAGCTTGTCAACTGGCCGAAGGTTGATGCTGGTATCCCAGTCAAAGCTGGACAGCTCTCTCTGGGTTTGAACCCAACTGGCTCTGCCCTCCTGCACCTGTGTGGCCTTGGACTGCTAGCTTCCTGTCTCCGAGCAGGGTGGATGGACACTTTGGGTCAGCCTGTGTGGCTGGGGTAATCTGGGTGGGCTTCCTGGAGGAGGAAAAAGGCAGTGTTATGCTGGTGCTGGGAAGGCAGAGGAGGGGGTGGGAGGGCAAATGGCAGAGTTGAGGGCCAAAGCTCTGAGGGGGGCCTGATGGGGCTTGTTTGGGGGCTTGGTGCCATGTGGGGGCAGGTCTCAGCCCGTGGGCCCTGGGGAGCTTTTGAAGTGCTTAAGGGAGGGTTACCGAGGGCCTGGGGGAGGGGAACCCTTGGAAGCCATCCTCTTTCCTGTATCTGCTTTGCTGGGAAACCAGTCTGGTCAGCCCCCCTTCCTTCCCTCCCCCACTCTCTCCCCCAGGGGTGGGGGTAGAGGAGGTTGTGGCTGGGATTCAGCAGTTGGGCTGGGCCACGACAGGACCATGGCTGGAAACACGGTGCGGGGGGCTGGCTCCCCCGCGGAGCCTTCCTGGGCCAAGCGTGCGCGTGTGGGAGCGTGTGGGGGCACAGTGTGCGCAAGCATGCACGAGTGTGAACAAGTGAGTGAATGAGGCCGTGAGTGTGTGCGTGTGTGACTGAGGATGTGCAGCAGTGTGAGCATGAGCGTGACTGAGACCTTGAATGAAAGGGTCTGCTCCCTGGCTTGAGCCCCTTGCACAGGGGTCAGAGCCGCCCCCCTCCTAGGAGGCCCAGGGACCCGGGGACCTTCAGGGCCCACGGAGGTCCCACTGGGTGCAGCTCTGCTCAGGGAGCTGTTGAGCCCCCTCCCTGCTGGGGGTGCCTGGGGTCAGCCTGGGAGTGGCCACCTCCCCACTCCCGCTCTCCTTGTTCACACTCAAGGAGGGTCCCCCCACCAGTGCCCTGGCTCCCGAGGCTTAAAGAGCTTGGACCTGGGTTCAAATCCTGGTTCTTTCCCTTCCCTTCCTGACCTTGAGTGAATTACTGCTGAACATTGGCTTCCTGGCCTGGAAACAGAAGCCCCCATACCTCCCTCCCTCCCTCCCGGGATGGTTGTGAGGATTACGTGAGGTACCCGGGACCCGGGAAGCAGCCCAAGCACAGAAAGGCCACAGGAAGTGTATGTGGTTCTCCTTCCCTTCCCCACCCAGAGCTGTCGCTGTCCAAGCCGGGAGCCCAGCACAGCCGCCAAGGCTCCTCTTCCATCCCTCGCCCGTCCGCGTGAATTCTACTTGCAAAATGCTCTCCATCCCATCCACTTGTCCCACTTCCACCCTCACCCATCCTCCACTCCACAGCCCGAATGCACTCTCCAAATTCCGGTGGGACTTGTCCCTTCTCTGCATGCGAAACCCTCCTAAGGGTCTCCCTGCCCCTGGGAATAAAATCCCAATCTGAGGGGCCCTGCGGCGATCAGCCCTGCCTACCCGGTTCACACACACACTCACTCCGCTCCGCTTCCTTCCAGCCTCCATGCTGTGATCAGCTGTTCTCTGCCCGCATCCCCCATCCTCTCGCCAAGCGCACCTTTCACCTTCCTCCGTGGGGCACAGCGTGGCCGTCGCTTCTCCTGGGAAGTCCCCAAGTTTTCTAGGCTGGGAACTGCTCTCTGGACCTGCGTGTTGTGGGCATTGCTGGGAGATGCTCTGTATGGCCCCCTGGGGCCGGCCCAGGCCGGTCTTGACCTCACGCCATCAGGTGCTTTGTGTCCATTGGGGGACTGCAGGGGGGACTGGCTGGGGCTGGGAGATGGTGGGAAGCAGGTGGGGTCTGATCTCCCAACCCTTCCACAGTGGTGCCTGGGGAGAGCGCCCAGCCACCTGACCCCGCCTGAGCCCTTTGCAGGACCTGCTGCAGGGGGCTGGCCACAGAGGCTTCTGAGAGGCTGGGATGGCTACGGAGACATGCCTGGGCCTCCCTGTTTCCAGCCTTCCTGCAGGGCCCTGTCTCTGGAGCTGCCGCAGATGGCAGGACAAGTGTCAAGCCTGGAGGCACTGTAGCGAAAAAAACCTTAAAAGGACAGGAGAGAAGGGGCAGGGTCCTTCCCCATGTGCCGCCTGCAGCTGCCCCTTTTAGGGCTCCTTGGGGTCTTGGAGCTTAGCTGCCAGCCCCTGCCTTGGGGTCATAGAATGCCCCGCAGGAACTGACTGCTGCTAGTGGGCCCATGCTGGCTCTGAAAGCACTTTACCTCCACGGCATCCCTGTGAGGTCGGTGTTTTTAATGTATCATCGTTCCCATTTTTAAAAATTAAAAACAATTTTTTTGGCCACGCCATGTAACTTGCGGGATCTCAGTTCCCCAACCAGGTATCAAACCCGGGTCCTCGGCAGTGAAAGCGCAGAGTCCTAACCACTAGACCACCAGGGAAATCCCCCTCGTTTCCATTTTAGAGATGAAGAAACTGAGGCTCAGAGAGGTGAAGCTACTTGTCCCAGGGTGCACAGCTAGGAAGGGCAGAGCCCAGATTTGAACCCAGGGAGCCTGGGCCCAGAGCCTGAGCCCTGCATGCAGCTGCCTCAGCCTTATGAGAGCCGGAAGCCGCAGCTCCACTCGCCTTTGATCCCTGGGTGGGGGCAAGGGCTGCAGAAGGGGTTCCCTAAATGTCCACTCGAGGCTGAGATGTTTGTGAACGGACGGGTCTTGGAGACAGCTGTGGGGAGTGGGCCCATTTTCTGGATGGGAAAACCAAGGTCAGAGACTCCAGGGTCACAGCTGTTAGTAGAGGAGCTGGGACCACAGCCAGGGTTTTGATCTCTCTCTAGTGGTCTGCCCATTACTATTTGTTTACTTGTTCTTTTTCTTGCAGAAGCTAACACAATAAAGAATGCATAGGGACTTCCCTGGCTGTCCAGTGGTTAAGACTCCACACTCCCAATGCAGGGGGCAGGGATTCAATCCCTGGTTGGGGAGCTAAGATCCTACGTGCCGCACAGCACAGCCAAAAAAAAAAAAAAAAAAAAAAAAAAAAGAACGCATAAACACGTGGCTGCAGATTAATGAATAATTGTTAAGGAGTCACATGCGGCCTTCTCTCCAGAGGTGCTTAACATCCTAACTTTTGTGGGAATCATCTTTTTGTTCTAGTGTGACTGCCCCTGCAGACCTCTCTACTCGTGAAAGTAGAGTCTTGCCATTCCCAGAATTTTATAAATGGAATCCTCGCATGTGCTTAGCATCTGAGTCTGACATCCCTCCATGTGGTTGTGTGTCTGTAGTTTGTCCCATTTTATTGTGGGGTAGTATTCCATGGTATGGATGTACCGCTGTTTGTTTATCCCTTCATCTGTGGATGGACTGTGTTCAGTTTTTTGTGATTATGAATAAAGCTGTTACGAACATTCATGTACACATCTTTGTAGGAGCATATGTTTTCATTTTTCTTGGGTAAATACCCAGCAGTGGAGTTGCTGGGTCACATGGTCACCCAAATGTATGTTTAACTTTGTAAGAAACTGCCAAACCGTTTTCCAAAGTAGTTGCACCATTTTGCACTGAAGTAGTGATGTCTGAGAATTCCAATTGCTCTGCATCCTCGTCAGCACTTGGCATTGTCTGTCTTATTTTAGCCATCCAGGTGGGTGTGTAGTGGTCTCTTAGTTTGCACTTTCCTGATGACTAATGATATTGACCATCTTTTCATGTGCTTATTGGCCATTTCTATATCCACTTCTGTGAAGTTCTGTCAAGTCTTTTTGTCCATTTTTCTGTTGGGTTGATTGGCTCTTATTTATTTGTGAGCGTGCTTTTTATATTGTGGACACTAGTGTTTATTGTGCTGGTTTTGACTTTGAATGGTGACTCAGAAATTCTTGAATGAGAGTCGTAGGCCCACCCCTCCATCAGGTGTCACTTACTGACTTTTCACAGGGTCCCCTGGGAAGTTAATGGGGGATTTTCACAGCAACAGTGTGATCTGGGCCTGGGGTCCCCTGGGGGCTTGGCTGGGGTGTGAGCTGCCTTTATAACCACATAGTTCAGATTGGAATCCCAGCTCTGTGACTTCCTAGCTGTGGGACCTGGGGCGTGAGACTTTGATTCTCTGAACCTCAGTTTCCCCCTTTGTCAAATGGGGTAGCAGTACCACCTCATGGGGTTGTCGTGGAGAAACACTTGGCCTGATGTACACAGTGCCCCAAGTCCAGGCCAGTGGGCCTTGCCGTCTCTACCTGCACATTGATGTGGTCATACCTTAGCCCATTCATGGGGATGCTATGATCCTTGCTAACAAGACCCGTGTTTTCCCCTGCAGGTCCCCCAGAGTCTTTGAGGACACAGCGTTGCTGGTGGCTGTTTCTGGTAGGTTCACATCTATCCCTCCTTGCTGTCTCCAGTGGGTTCGTATTGCTGGGACCTTCTCGTGGACAGGGCGTCGGCAGTTGCTGGGGTGCCAGGTTCTGTTGGCGGATGTGGTGGTGGGCTCTGTGTGGCCTTGTGGGGTGGGGTCTGGGCAGCAGTGTTGCCCAGGGTGGAGGTTGTGGGTTCCCCCGGGATGGGGTATTTTCTGGCTGAGTGCATTGATGTACAGATGGTGCCTGGGAGAAGGGGTTGTCCCAGCAGTGCAGCTGTGTGACAGTGGGTTTTCTCTGTCTCTGGGGTTCATGGCCACATTGCTTCTGTGCCCTGATGGTGGGCTGCAGGCTCAGAGAGGGTGGAGCCTGTGTGCTGGCCCTCGAGTTGGGATGTTGTACGTTGGAGGAGGCCCTCAAGCCAGACACCTGTGTGCCACCGTGGTCGCCGTGCCCAGCAGGGGACCCGGGGTCCCAGTCCCGGCACTGCCACTTTCATGCTGGGCGCCCAGGACAAGTCACTCATCTCCCTGTGCCTCCATTTCCCTGTCTGTAAACTGGGGTAATGAGTGTCCCCTCGTAGGGTTGCTGCGACAATTAAATGAGCAGATATGGAGCAGCGCCTGGCACAGAGGAGCTGCTCAAAAGCCCATCACCACAGTGCTTTTCACGTCACTGTGTTTTGTGACCCTCACAGCGATGCTCCAAAATGGGCTGTTATCCTTATTTTATAAATGGGGAAACCGAAGCACAGATGGGTCACCTGTGCCATGTCTCAGCTGGAAGCAAAGAGCGGGGGCTAATTCTTTGACTCTCCCAGGGAACCTGGCAGATTCCTCCCCAATGCACCCATTTTACAGCCAAGCAGACTGAGGCCCATGTGGGGCTGGTCTGTGCCCACTGCCTTCCCTGTCCCCCCGCCGACCTGGTACATCTGACGGCAGGGGTCTCCCCAGAAAGCTTCTCCATCAGGGGGAGTGGAGGGCGGTCCTAGGGGCACTGGCAGAGTTTGGGGTGTCAGGGAGAGGGAAGGCAGTCCAGGTGAGGGTCAGTGGGGTGGGCACAGGCTTGTTTGTTTTTTGTTTGTTTGTTTTTGTTTTGTTTTTTTGGCCACGTGGTGCGGCTTGTGGAATCTTAGTTCCCCGACCAGGGATCAAACCCGGGCCCCAGCAGTGAAAGTGCCATGGAATTCCCAGCACAGGCTTGGAGGAGGGGATTCAGGTACTGGCCTGGCTGGTGGTAGAGGGAGGCATCTTTTATTTTATATTCTTTTCAACCAGGAGAGGCAAGTGGTCCCAGGCGGGGAACCTGGAGCCTGGTTGCCTGAGTGCGTATGTCTGTCTGCCGCTTGTTATTTGCGTGACCTTGGGCAGGGTCCCGAGCCACCCAGTGCCTCAGTTTCCCCATCTGTAAAATGGGGATGGAATCAAATCCCCCCACAGAGCTGGTGATTGTTGCTGAGATTTTTGGTTTCTGTATTTTTGTTGAAGCAGCGGGAGCCCTGGCAGAGGAGGGAGCTGAATCTGCGGGTCCCCTCCCTGTGTCTTGTCCTTGCCCCCCGGGGACAGGGTGACCAGCTGACCCAGGCCTGGGAGAGGCAGTCATGTGGCCAGAGACCCCCCTGTGGGCGTGGTGAGGAAATGCCCCACCCCCACCCCCCACCCCCCAGGCTTCTGGAGAGTCAGGCGATTTGGGGAAGCAGTGGAAACACATCTGGAGGGCATGTGGGGTGCCTAGCCCCTGTCCGTGCCAGTGAGGAAGGGCTCGTCAGTGGATGCAGCTGCTGGGGCGCAGGCGCTGGCCCCCCGCAAATGACAGCTTGACCCCTTCCTGGCTCTGTGTCACCGAGCACTGTTCAGCTGCTGGGGCTTGGGACGTGGGGCGTGGGCTGCTGCGAGCACCAGTGCTTAGTAGGTAGGAAGCGCTCACTCAGCGCTCCCAGCATCTTTCTTTACCTCTTACCGACTGAGCTGTTCTTCTAGGGCTGGGAAGGGTTGGCAGCCAGGCCTGGCCCCAAGGAAGGCCGGAGGAGGGTCTGAGGAGCCCCCAGCCCAACCCTTGGCGTCCACGATGGGGTCAAGATCTGGCACTCTCTGCTTAGCACTTCTGACTGCTGTTCCCTCATCAGGGCCACACCAGTGCGGTAGGGACTGGAGGGCAGTGTCCTGGGAGGGACGGTGGGGGGAGGTGGTTACCTGTGCAACCCCATTTTGCAGAGGGGCAAACTGAGGCTGAGAGATAGGAAGGGGCCTCCCTGAGGCTGCAGCGCCGAGAAGCAGGGTAGGGGCGGGTTTCAGTCCTTGTCTGTGACACCTAGCCGTGGACTGGCGTCCTGGGTCTCTGGGGTGGTTCTGCAGTGGGCGGGCCTCCTGCAGACCTGGGTGCAAATCCCAGGGAGCTGAGACACTTCTGTGCCTTGGCTTCCTCATCTGTCAAATGGTTGTCCTCCAAGGATTGCTGAGGGCACTACTGGGCACGTCCTGGCTCAGGACTGGCTGCTATTGGGAGATTTTAATTTTCTTCATTCATTGAACGATTCTTTCTAAAGCACCTACTGTGTGCTGGGCCCTTTTCTGGGTGCTGGAGATAGAGCTGGGGATAAGCTGGACAAGAATCCCGTCCTCCCTGGGTGAGGCAGACAGTTCACAAGTCAGATACGTAGTGTGCCCTTCGGTGGGGAGCGCTGGGGTGAAGAACCAGCAGAGAGGGGGTTTGGGGAGTGTGTGGGTGATCTGGGGGGTTGCAGTTTCAAATGGGGGGGTCAGGGTGGGCCTCCCTGAGAAGGTGGCATTTGAGCAAAGACCTGCAGGAGGAGGCAAGGGAGCCTGCAGGTCTCTGGAGGAAGGGTTTCCCAGGCAGAGGGAACAGCCCGTGCAAAGGCCCGGAGGCTGTGTGGAATGGGCCTCCTGGATTGCAGGAGTCTGCATGAGTCAGGCCTTGCTCCTTTGTTCCTGAGCCTTTGGGGGCCCCCAGTAGGCAGGAGGGAGGGACAGCCTTGGAGGTTGCCTGCTTCCTGAGCCAGGCCCTGGGCCCCACAGAGATGGGTTTTATCTTGGAACATGGGGGACACCGGTGGTGGTCCCCGCAAAGTGATCAGCCCAGCCGGGTTTTCTACCTGGAGTTCTCGGTGCCTTGGAAGTTGGAAGGAAGGCGGCCTTGCCTGGGGTGATCTTCCCTCCTTCTCCTCTGCCTCTCGGTCCTCCATCCATCTGCGCCGCAGACCTAATGGAGAGCCTTCCTCCTGTGGCTGAGTTATCCGCTTGTCACTCCAGTGGCCCACCCGAGGACGATAAAAGGGCTTTTTGTCTGCAAGCACTTAGTTTCCTCCTCTGGGGCGATCCATCACGTCTGAGGGAGGCCGAGGCAGACAGATGGGGGAGGGGGCGGAGGGGCTCCCTCCCCCTGCCGAGGAATCCAGTGCTCTGAGGAGAGCCCCCTGGCAGGACCCAAGGGGCTCCTCAGCCCAGAGACAAGGCCTGTCTGGGGACAGGCAGGGGCGTCTGGCAGCAGGGCCACCGGGGGGCATGGAGGCCGGGCAGATGCTTTGGGTTCCCCTCCTGAAGGCAGAGGCACAATATGGACCCCACATGGGAGGCCTTTTGAGACCCTCCTCATCTTGGGGGGGGTGGTTGGGCTGGGTCTGGTGGGCCCGGAGTCAGGGGCAGGGGAGCAGGCACTTCTGAGAAAGAACCACAGTAAGAAGCAGAAGGGGAGACGTGTGCGGGTCGAGGAGGACAGAAGTCCTGTGTGATCATGTGACAGCAGCAAACACTTCAACACTGCACTGTCCTTATGCCCATTCTACAGATGAGGAAACGGAGGCACAGGGAGGCGATGTGACGTCCCCTGTGTGCAAGTGGCAGAGGGAGCCCAGCTCCAGAATCTTTTGTGAGGGTGGCGGTCCTGGGAGGAGGTGGCATGTAGGCTTTGACCCTGCGGTGGTGGAGGTGGTGGAGGGGAGCGCTGGGTATCCTGGGCGCTGGGTATCCTGGGTATCCTGGCTGTGTGAGTGCGGGGCACCGTGGGAAAGTGGGGTTTGCCCCAGCCTAACCTCTCCCAGCGTGGTGCCTGGTAGCGAAGAGAGGAGTGGGGAGGGGTTGGGGGTGGGTGGAGGCTGAAGGTGGATGGGAGGGGGGCGGCCGGGCTTTCTGGATCCCCTGGGGACAGCGGGGGACATTCACAGGGCTGGGATGGGCAGAATCACACCTCTCTATTTGCCCCACCTGGGTAGTGGGGCGGCGGGGGGAGGTTCACAGGGCTGGGATGGGCAGAATCACACATCTCTGGACTCTGTTTGCCCCACCTGGGCAGTGGGTCGACGAGCTCTGCCCCTAGTTGGGGGGACGCTGGTCCCTTCATTGGGTGGAGGAGGAGAATGTATGGGTGGTTCTCTCTCCTTCCAGCTCAGGATGCTCAGCCCTGGGCAAGCTGTCCTTCCCCCTCCTTCCTCCCACTTCCCCTCCTCCCTGCATCCCCCACCTCTCCCTCCTCCTTCTTTTTCCTTCCCCTCCCCTTCCCGCAGCCCCCCTCCTTCTCCCCACAGGCCACCCTCAAATGACAGCAATTAATGGTGCCTCTGATGGCGGGCTGGGAGGACGAGGCTGACAGTTGAGCGCGTCTGTCTGCGGCTGGCCCTCTAATCGGGCCCGGGGGACGCCCCTCCTGCCATGGCTGCCAGGCGCTGCCTACCTGCTCCATCACTCCCAGGGCAGCAGGAGCTGCCTTCAGACAGGCACATGGGAGCTGGCACAGAACCCCTCAGTCCCTGAAGCCCCCTCCCTGCCGTCCTTTTCCTGTTGTCTTTTTTCTTACGTAAATGAGTGGGCTCTGGGGTGACCCTGTCCTGCCCCAGTTGGTGTATATGTGATGGCCTGGCTGCCAGGACGCCCCTTCTCCATCAGGATGTCGTCTCTGCCGGCCAGCTCCTGTCCCCAAGTGACCTCTAGGGCATACTGTCCCGCCCTCAGGGCCAGCTCCTCTCCACAGGGCCCTCATCCTTTTGTGTCCGCTCTCCTGGGAGGAGTGAGTTGGGTGGAGTCAAGGAGACTTGTCCTGTCCTAGACAGCAGGCATCAGTTAAATGCTGGAACCCTGGCAGTCTGGACCCTTCAGTGGTGGAGGCAGCTACCCAGGCTGGGAGTCTTGTGGCCGAGGGCTTATGTGTGGTGGGGGGACAAGAATCCTGGCCAGCCCTGTCCACACTGGGCCTGGAGCTTGCCCGTTCATCATTTAGCAGCAGCAGTAACGAGGCCCCTGCTGTATGCCAGGGCCTGCAGCAGGTACTTTTACCTCGGTTCATTTTAGTGTACCATAACTCTCCAAGGATCATGCTATTTATAACCCTGCTTTTGTAGATGACAGGCAGAGAGGCAAAGTGATTTGCCCTAAATGACCCAGGAAGGAAGGGATAAATCTGGGATTCAGTCCTTACCTGACTTGTCCAGGGCTCATAAATCAGGGGCTTTGGGGGAACTTGAGGGGCAGTGAAGGAACCAGCAGACCTGACCTGGGCATGGGGATTGGAGTTAGTGGTGTTAATAATATATGTGTATATTCTTCTGTTACAGTTAAAAAAAAAAAGCCTATTGAGATGTAATTAACCTGTAATAAGATACACCCATTTTAAGGGTTCAGCTCCATGAGTTTTGACAAATATAAACATTCATATAACCACGACCATCAGGTTGTAGAGCGTCTCCATCACCCCCAAAAGAATCTCCACCCACCCTGCACCAGAAGCAACCACTGATCTGCTGTCATAGAGGTTATAGAATCTTCTAGGTTTTCATAATAAAATTATCATAAAGTATGTACTTTTTGGTGTTTGGGTTCTTTCACTCTGCGTGAAGTTTTTGAGATTCACTTGTCATTGTGTGCATATATGATTCCATTTGTTTATCAGTTCATGGGTTGATGGACCTTTAGGTTGCTTCTAGTTCTTGGCTATTAATGAATGAAGCTAGAAAGTCTTTAAACCGCTTTGCTTTTTCTTGCCTTATTGCATTGGATGAGGCCACAGGGTAGCAATAACTGGCAGCAGTTGGGGGTTTTAGGGTTAGCTAGCTTGTGAGTGTTCTTAATAATCCCATTTGACAGTTGAGGAAAGTGAGGGTCTGAGAAGTCAGGTGACTTATCGAAGGTCATTTGGCGAGAGCTGGGTGCTTTCTCCTTCTCCAAGCTGGGAAGTACCAGCCCCACTGGGTGCACCGATGTGCTTGCTGGTCCAGAGGGTCACGTCAGGAATTGGTGACAGGGTGGCGGTGCCTAGAATCACCCTTCTTCCCCCTGGGTTTCCTCTGCTGGAGAGATGAAGGTGTAAAGGATGTTTTGCACCTTCCACCTTCCAGGTTGGCACTGAGCACTATTGAGTGAATGTCAGGCTTTGCGTCTCAGTCACGGAGGTCTTCTGGGGAGCTATTTTGGGGCGAGGCAGGAGCATGGGGAGTGGGGGTGGGGACAGAGCAGGGGGTCCCCTCCTCCCTCGCCCGAGGGGTGTTAGCCAAGATGACTTTTCAGAGAAGGAGGCCTGTAAATTAAATAAGCAATCCCGTAAATAAATAAGTAATGAAGTTAGTGGGGTGCCTAATTACATCAAATTCATAATTATGGATGGATGCCTGCCCGATAATTGTACTTGTTTTTAATCTTCAGCTCTGACATGTATCTCTTTCCGTCTGATAGGAATCCCTGCCCCCAGCTGGAGGGAGGAGGGAGGCGCTGCCTTTCTGGGCTCCCAGTGAGAGCTGGGTGGTGGTGGTCCCCCAGACACCAGGGATCCCGGTGGACTTGTCTTTATCCTGCAGTTGGGTTTCTAAACCTTTTGAAATTGCAGCAAATGACAGCAATAACAATAACAGGGTTTATCATAGTAATCATGTTGCACTTTACCTGTTATAGTTTATATAATCCTCCAACCCCCCTGTGAAGTAGGGATTGTTGTCATTCCTACTTTACAGATGAAGAAACTGAGGAGCAAAGAGCTTAAGTGACTTGCCTGAGGTCACACAACCAGTGAGTTTCGAACCCAGTCTGTCTGCCCCAGAGCCCGCATCCTTCCAGGTCTTCTGACTTAGCCTCCAGGTCCTCTTGTGTGGGTTACCTGGAGTGCTGTCTCTGCTGAGCGTGTGCCCTTTGAGGGAGATGCTAACTTAGGGTGGCTCAAGGCACCCAGAGGCTTAAATGCTGAAAAAGATCAGCTCATTCCTTCCAGGACTGCCGTAAACCCAAACAGAAACCATTCTGAACCATGAAATAAAATTTTGTTTCATTTAATGACAAAGCAAAAGCCCATTTGCAGAAATTAAAATAGCCTCTTTCTAGATCTTCTCTTTCTTTTTTTGTGGCTTTGATTTGCTGTCTCTTTGGACACTCGTTTTCCTGCCTGTGATAATGATCGTTAGACCCATTTTCCAGATGAGGAAACTGACGCTCAATGAGGTGGAGGGACTTGAGTGAGGTCACACAGCAGGTGGGTGCTGGGGCCGGCATTCTAACCAGCTCTTACCACCTGGTTTGGGGCCACATCAGGTCCCTGGCACGGAGGGGTCTGCCTCTCCTGTCCGAGAAGTGAAGGGCCTGTGCACGCCAAAGGCTAGCTTCGCTGGGGTCCTTGCTGTGCTGGGTGGCCAGGAGACCAGCTGCACCCATATCATTTAGGGGACAGAAAGGATGGCAGTGGCTGGAGGGGCAGTATTGTTCTCACACGCCGTCTACGCAGACCCCAGACCCCCAGCCAAAGTCACTGCCTCTTTCACGGTGTGCCCTGTGTCTCAGACATCTGACCCTGTCAGGGGCAGTGGGGCCTGAGCCCTTGGGATGCCCAGGCCTCCACCAAGAGTTGCCCCACTGCAGACTGCAGTGAGGGAGCATGTTTCACTTTCTGGGGTGCCCGATGGGGCCTGCATTTTGGGGAGTCCAGCAGGGGCTGCAGCTTGGGCTGGTGTGGGGCATGTACACCCTTGTGCTGACTTCAGTCTCGTGGGGTTTGGGGGCTCTCCTGCCCCTCCCTGTAGCCTGGGACGGAGAGGGGAGTTGAGGACGGACTCACATGAGGAATTGTGTGTGTCCATGTTGCTCCTGAGGGTCGGAGCAATCCGGGGAGGCTGCCTGGAAGAGCTGGAACAAGCACGTTGAATGAATATTAACAAACATACCTTGTAGGAACTCCTGCGTAAAGCACTTCAAACAGGACCAGGCACAGAGCAAATACTGCATTTATTACCCAAGCCAACATTTCCTGACTTCTTGCTTGCCTTAGTGCTATGTGAGAGTTTGCCATTATCATTATTATTAACCCTATAATTTCTAATGATTCCTGCACATTTACTTTATGCCAGGCTGTGTTCTAAATGTATCATATACATTCACTAATGTACTTCCTGAGGCAGCCCTACGAAGTAGGGGCTAGTATTATCATCCCCATTTTGTATGTAAGGATGCTGTGGGCACAGAGAGGTTAAGTGGCTTCTCCAAGGTCACACAGCTGGCAGCTGGCAGAACTGGGATTTGAACCCAGGAAGCTTGACTCCACAGCACCTGCTGTTGATTATGGGGTCTGTGCAGGCACCACCTGCAGCCCTCCCTGAGCCTGGAGCCAGAATGAATCCCTTGGCAGGGCTGCACCGGCGGTGGGCCAGCCTCCCCGTGTAACATAGGGCCCTCAGGCATGCAACAGCTGCTCTGGGCTGGTCAGGACTGGTCAGGACATGAGGGTCTGCTTCCTGCCTCATTGCAGCCAGCCTGGTGTCCCCATGGCCTCCTGGGAGTAGGGTGTGATACACAGCAAACAAGACACCAGGGCCTTGCCTTGTGGATCCCACGGACTGATGGGGAGATGGGCAGTACAATAAACAAACATGCTACTGCAAGGCAGGGAAATGCTGGTCGTGGAATAACGCAGGGTGGGACGACTGTGCTTTCTGGGGGGCTCGTCTTAGGTAGAGGAATCAAGGGTGGTCTCTGAGGAGGTGGCAGTTGAACTGAGACCTGGACCATAAGAAGGAACCAGACCTGTGCAAGGAAGAGGGATGAGCCAGCTAGGTGTGTGTGTGTGTGGGGGAACAGCATGTGCAAAGGCCCTGGGGTCATGATGTTTCAGGAATGTTGAGAGCCAGGGGCAGCAGGAGTAGTTCTCTGGATCTGAGGCTGTTCTATAGACCTCAGTGGTTGGGTCCTTTACCACGTTTAAGGCAGAAATCAAGTTTAGTGGCTTTTGTTTCTCCCGTTTGTTCTTTTGCTGGTTGATTAATTTACATTTATTGGGCACTGGAATGTTCTGGATATTTGTAGGCCACTGGGGTCAGATGGAATTCAGGCATGGTTCGTGCCTTTGAGGAGTTTAGTGTCCAGAGGGAGAGGGTCAGTTAAGCAGTAAGGGTCATGTGGACAGAGTTCAGGCTGTATCACTGGAGCGTAACAAGTTTCGAATTTGCCTGTGGTCAGGACGGGCTTCTTTGGACAAGTATCAATTGAGGTGAGACCTGAGGGTGATTAGTTAGGGCTCCTGAGTTGTGGTGGAGACACATTCAGGTTTAGGCCACAAGGAGGAACTGATGGGAGCTCCTAATGGCAAAGTCCAGGGTAGGACAAGTTCAGGCATGGCTGGATCCAGGGGCTCAAAGCACACCTTGGAGAGCTGGCTCTGTCTCAGCTCTGCTTCCTTCTGTGTGGGCCTTCTTCTCAGGCAGGTTCATGCCACCAGCACAGCAAGCCAAGGGGGAGGGAGAGTCACCTGCAGCCCCAAGAATGGCACTCGTTTCTCTTTGCCATTTCCTTGCCAAGTGAGGCCTTCAGTGGTTGTTCAGCTATTTTTAACACTGGGGGTGGGGGGTGGCCAAGGTGAGGGAAAGGAGTGTCCCAAACTCAGGCGCAGTCTGAGGAAAAGGAATGAGGCAAAAGGGAGGGGTGGGGATTGTGGCTAACTGGCATGCTGGATATTCTGATTTTTTTCCAAGAGAAGCTGGAAATCTGGATTTTATAAGCAATGTCCTAATTTTAAAAAAAACATTATGTGTGCCAGAAAGAGCTTCCCTGTTGGCCACAGCTGGCTGTCATCATTCTGTGGCCTCTGTTCTTAGCTGTGACTTTCATCTCAAAATATTCTGTCCTCCGTGATCTGGGCACACCGGTCCAGGGAATGTCACAGATGGTCCCAAGACTTGAGAATTCACGTTTAATGCCTCCAGAGAGATACCATTTCCAAAGGTGGAGGCCTGGGGCTGCAGAATTTCTCCCAGAGCCCTCCAGAGGAGCTCAACGTGTTCTGAGAGATAGTAAACCCTAGTGGTTAGTGATGTAGATTTGGGCATCACACCCCCCCGTGTTCAAATCCTGACTTTGCCACTACTAGCTGTGTGTCCTCGGGCAAGTCACTTCACCTCTCTGTTCCTTCGTTTCCCCATCTGTAAAATGGGGATGATAACACCCCGTAGGATTGTTGTGAGGCATCAAGGAGCACACAGGTGTGAAACCTGTTCTCCCCAGTGCCTGGCACATTGGGAGTGTGTGTCCCTGGTCTGGTGTAATTTGTTCTTCCTGGGTTGGGTTCTGGCATCTGGCTGGTGGTGGCCAGGAGCTTTTCTGGACACCTCCTCCTTCCTCTGCTGCCCAGGCGTGGGCTCCCCTGCCCCAGCCATCGTTGCCAGTTGCTCTATGCCCTTGGCTGCAGGATGGCACTGCAATTCGATGTGAGCAATTAGCCCTGCCTGCGGCCAGCTCACAGCTGCTGTGGGTGGGAGCGGCGCCTTTTTAAAATAAAAAGAGGGACTTCCCTGGTGGTGCAGTGGTTAAGAATCCTCCTGCCAATGCAGGGAACGTGGGTTCGAGCCCTGGTCTGGGAGGATCCCATGTGCCGCAGAGCAGCTAAGCCCGTGCGCCACAACTACTGAGCCTGCGCTCTAGAGCCTGTGAGCCACGACTACTGAGCCCGCATGCCACAACTACTGAAGCCCGCGCACCTAGAGCCCGTGCTCCGCAACGAGAGAAGCCATCACGATGAGAAGCCCACGCACCGCAGTGAAGAGTAGCCCCCGCTCGCCGCAACTAGAGAAAGCCTGCGCGCAGCCATAAATAAAAATGAATAAATAAATAAAAACAGCACACGGGAAGCCAGCCCTAAGGGACAGATCACTACCTTTAGCCACAACTGCCAAGGGGTTAACTGTGATGCTTTTGTGCCTGGAAGAAGTAATGAAGTGCAGTGCATTTGGTCTGGGGAAGTCTCCGTTCAGGGGCAAAGGCTCCCCATCAGGGAGGCCGCTTTCCTGCCAACTGACTGTGAGTGGCTCATGGGTACGTCTTTCAGGGAAGGGGGTCTGGGTTCTTTGGGGTCTGTTCTTGTCTGGCTCAGGCCGGGAGAGGGCCAGCTGCAGGCGGCCCCCTGGGAGAGGGGATGGATGATTTCCTTAAGATGCTCAAGCATTTGCCCCTGCAGCTTCCAGCCTGGTCCCCTGGAATCAGTGTGGAAAGGAGAGGAGGAGATGAGGGATGTTTCCCGGCATTTGATGCTGCTGAATTGGGAGTCTTGATTGTGACAGTGGCTTGAGTTGTGGTCCCCCAAAGAAATATCCACTTGGAACATGTGAATGTGACCTCATTTGGACAAAGGGTCTTTGCAGATGTGATCAAGTTAATGGTCTAAGATGAGATCATCCTAGATTCGGGTGGGCCCTAAATCTGATGACAAAAGTCCTTATAAAAGAAGACACACTGGGGAGCAGGCCATGTGAAGATAGAGGCAGAGAGGGGAGTGATGTGGCCACAAGCCAAGGAAGCCTGGTACCACCAGGAGCTGGAAGATGCAAGGAAGGATCCTCCCCAGGAACCTTTGGGGGAAACACAGCTCTGCTGACACCTTGATTTGGGGCAGCTGGCCTCCCGCACTGTGAAAGAACACCCTGCTCTTGCTTCAAGCTGTCCAGTCTGTAGTAATTTGTTTCAGCAGCCGTAGGAAACTAATGCAGTTGTGAATTTTATTTATTTATTTATTTGTTTGTTTTTGTTTTTGTGGGTTTTTTTGCGGTACACGGGCCTCTCACCGTTGTGGCCTCTCCCGTTGTGGAGCACAGGCTCCGGATGCGCAGGCCCAGTGGCCATAACTCACGGGCCCAGCCGCTCTGCGGCATGTGGGATCTTCCCGGACCGGGACACGAGCCTGCGTCCCCTGCATCGGCAGGCGGAATCTCAACCACTGCGCCACCAGGGAAGCCCTGAATTTTATTTTAATCACACGTAAAGATCTGTTTGTGGACTCTGAAGACCTACACGATCCTAGTAGGCTGACCTTCCCTGCCGTGCTGCGCCGGCACCTGGCTGCTCCTGGAAACTCACCAAGTGCGATGCAGCCTTACCTGAGGGCCTTTGCCCTGGCTGTTTCCTCGGCTTGGATACTGTTCTCTGAGAAGTTTCCACACCTGTCTCTCTTACTCCATCCAGGCCACTGTCGAGCCGTCACCACCTCAGAAACCACCAGTCCATAGCTGCTGTCACTTCTTGAATTTCATCACATCTTTTATCTGTGGCTGAATTCCTCACGTTTCCCCAGGTTACCCCCACGAGGGCAGGGATCTTCGTCTTGTTCCTGCTTATTCTTTGTGCCCAATGCCTATCGCTGGCACTCCATAAATGTTTGCTGAATGCCTGATGTCTCCAGGCCTGAGGTCAGGGACTCTTAAAGGTAGACACAGCTTTCAGAAGATCAGTAAACTGGACTGGAATGGTGTCCATTCAACCAAACCACCGTTTTATTTATTTTGAATTGAGGCGAAATTCACATCACGTAAAATTAACCATTTGAAAGTGTACAGTTCATTGGGTTTTTTTAGTATGTAAACAATGTTGGGACTTCCCTGGTGGCGCAGTGGTTAAGAATCCACCTGCCAACGCAGGGGACACGGGTTCGATCCCTGGTCTGGGAAGATTGCATGTGCGCCACAACTACTGAGCCCGCATGCTGCAACTACTGAAGCCTGCGCGCCTAGAGCCCGTGCTCCGCAACAAGAGAAGCCACCGCAATGTGAAGCCCGAGCACTGCAATAAAGAGTAGTCCCCGCTCGCTGCAACTAGGGAAAGCCCGTGCACAGCAACGAAGACCCAACACAGCCATAAATGAATGAATGAATGAATGAATGAATGAATGGATGGAAAGCCCGTGCACAGCAAAGAAGACCCAACACAGCCATAAATAAATAAATAAATAATCAAACAAACAGACATTGTACAGGGACTTCCCTGGTGGTCCAGTGGTTAAGACTCTGCGCTTCCACTGCAGGGGCACGGGTTCAATCCCTGGTCAGGGGACTAAGATCCTGCATGCCACGCGCATGGTGCAACCAAAAAAACCCAAAAAAAACAAAAACAAAAAAACCAGTGCTGTAAACCAACTTCTCTGTCTACTTCTAAAATATCTCCATCACCCCAAAAGGGGACTCTGAACCCAACGGCACTCACTGCCCATCCTGCCTCCTCGCAGCCCCTGGCAGCCACCAGCTGGCTTTGTCTCTCTGGATTTGCCTGTTCTGGACATTTCATATAAATGGGATCATACAAAATGTGACCTTTTGTGTCTGGCCTCTTGCACTTGCCATTGATGTTTTTGAGGTTCGTCCACGTGGTAGCATGAATCAGTACTTCATTCCTTTTTATGGCTGAAGAATCTTTCATTGTGCGGATGGACATCCACAAAATCATCTTGTAAGTGGCTTTTCAGATGAGGAAACCTAGGCTGCCCAGGGAGGGGGTAGTCACCGCCCAAATCTGGGAGCACTGGGGTTCAGTAAAGGAGAGGAAGAGGTAAAAACACAGCTGGACGTTTCTAGCTCCTTCTCTCTTTCTCATCCCCCAGCCCCCACCCTGCTCCCAACCTTTTTTTTAAACTTAATTAATTAATTAAATTTTGGCTGCGTTGGGTCTTGGTTGCTGCGCGCGGGCTTTCTCTAGTTGCGGTGAGCGGGGGCTACTCTTTGTTGCGGTGCGTGGGCTTCACAGGCTCTAGGCGCGTGGGCCTCAGTAGTTGCAGCACGCGGGCTCAGTAGTTGTGGCTCACGGGCTCTAGAGCGCAGGCTCAGTAGTTGTGGCGCACGGGCTTAGTTGCTCCGGAGCATGTGGAATCTTCCCAGACCAGGGCTTGAACCTGTGTCCTCTGCATTGGCAGGCGGATTCTTAACCACTGCGCCACCAGGGAAGTCCCCCTACTTCCAACCTTATCTCGGAGCCTGGCCGGGTCAGGAGGCAGCCACGTGGGGAGGGAGTGAGTGGGGATCCCTTCCACCTGGAGCTGGATGCTGAGTAGGAGCTGTGACTGTGGGTCTCCTCTGGTCCCTTGAGCGCCCCCAGAGATGTAGTTTCTCTTAACCCTGACAGAGACAGCAGGCAGGTGTGCCCCATTTCAGAGCTGAGCAGACTGATGTCTGCAGAGGCTGGGGGTCTTACCCAGGGCCACTTGGTCTAGGGACCCCTCCTGCCTCTTTTTGGGGACCCCATGCTTCTGTGGCCCCCATCACAGTGTATCCTGTAACGTCTTCACTTATCTTTTCCACCGTCCAAAGCTTTGCCCGAAGACAGGTTCCTAGAAGTACACGTTGGTGAATCTTGGTTTTTTTCAGAGCACCGAGGGATGCTCACCCTCAGAGGCTTGGGGGATGAGGCCTTCTTTTGCTAAGCAGACGACCACACACTAACTTATTCTGAATGTAAACTTGGTTTTGGTGACTGGCTCTGCCTAGAGTGGGCTGCCAGGGGCTGTTTCTGGTTTGTGATGGTTTGCCATCTTCATAGAGTCACTCAGCAAACCATTTGCTACCCAGCTTCTTGGAGGAGAGAGACACAAAAAGTGACCCCGGAATGACACAGCCCAGCGTCAAACCTGCCCAAAGCATAAATAGCTCTGGTGGGGTTGTGGATGTGTTACTCCTGATTCCAGGGCCAGCCCCTGAGAAAGTCTGGGTGCAGGTCTGTGTCAAAAGAAACAGAAAAGAACAAAAGGAACCCGTGTGTTCTGAGCCTGCTGCTTTGGGCCCCGCCGCCTGCCCGTGTTTTGGTGGGGCCGGTTTGGCCCGTTCCTGAGCTTCATGGCCTCCTGGCAGTCAGGGTGAAAGTAGATGGGCGGGATCTTTGGTCTAAAAATATAGCTTTTGGTCGCTCACGTCTTTCTGTGCCTTGTTTTCCCCACCTATAAAAGAAGGCAGATCTGTAGAATTCTTCCACAATACTCTGGGAGAGGCTGGAGGATGAGCTGATGAAAGTCAGCACACATGTGGCCTCCACGGGGGCCTCTTCACAGGTCACCTAGTGGCCATTCCAGTCCCCCGGCCAGTTCAGTGGCCAAGGACCTTTGTCACATACAAATGTGATCTGCCCCAAACACTCTATGAATCCCTGCTGACTATACCCAATGGCAGGGTTGATGCAAGCCAGATTTGCCTGGTTCAAACCTCAGCTCAGCCACTTTCCAGCTGTGTGACCTTGGGCAAGCCACTTGACCTCTCTGAGCCTGTTTCCTTCTTTGTATATTGGGTGCCCCTGCCTTTTGTTGTGCTGTCCTGAGGACAGATGGGTTAACATGTGAAGTGCTTACACAGCGCTGGACACACAGTACGTGTTACCGTTAACTGTCGTTGTCATTTTTATTCTGGGGAGGGTCTCCAGTCCACGGAGTTCCATGATTTGCCCAGAGTTCTCGTGCTGTTCCTCCCCCACTCCTCTCCCATCGCTCCCTGACCTTGACTTCTAATGCTCTCCCCGCTTCACCACTGCACTCGGCCACACCATTTTTCTCTGCGCTTTTGCAACACACCGAACTCCATCCGGCCTCCAGACCTTTGCAGTTGCTGTGCCTTCCGCCTGTGCTGCCCGTCCCCGCATCTGTATCCCGTGGGACCCCTCAGCATCGCTCAGGATGTCATCTCAGGCAGACAGCATTGGGCCCAACTCCTGGTTGCTGGGGGCAGGGGAGCGAGCCTGGAGATCCCTCTGGAGCTTCCCCTGACACCTCATCGCTGGTGCTCGGAGCGCTGGGGCAGCAGAGCAGAGCCTGCCCGGCTGCAGATGGGAAACTGACACCCAGAGAAGCTCAGACCTGTCTCTGAGTCACACAGCCAGTTGCAGCCAAAGTTCAGACCCCTGGCTGACCACCAAGCTGTCCATTTTGGACTGTGTGCATGCGTGCGTGCGTGTGTGTGTGTTTGTGGCTGTCTTTTTTTACCCTCTGGGCCTGTCACTGTTACAACCCTGGTTCAGAATACCAATGTGAGGGGGTCATGTTTGCTTTTCCTGAGATGACAAGGGCAGAAATATATTAAAGACAGAGCCTGCCCAGTGGCCATGTCACCCTGGAGACTGGAGGGCCGGGAAGGGACAGGGGCAGCGGCTTGGGTACACGCCGGGTCCGGGCTGGGCCGGCCATGCTGCCCTCTGGGTGGACGGTCCGGCTGGGAGGAGACGGGTTAAGGAGGAGACGCTGGCCTGGAGCTCGCTTTCGCCTGCGAGCGGTGAACAGTGAGGTTTTTCTACGGAGCTATAAAAAGGCCTCCCCGTGTTTCAGCTCCCGGAGTGTCGGCTGGAAGCCCGCCAGGGTTACCATGGCGATGAGGAATTATTACTTACTGCCAAGGCTAGGAGAAAAAGCTCGTACTTTTGGCTTCCCAACGAGAGGAGTGGACTTATGTAATTCCCTGTGTTTATAGGCCCGGAGGGGCAGGAGGCAAGCAGGGATCCTGGGGCCCAACGCTGCGCTTTCACCCTGCTGTGGGTCGGGTGGTCCCGTGGGTGGTCCCTGGGGGACCTCTGCCCACCTCGTCTAAGGGGGGCATCGGGCCGGGGGCCTGGGGGGCCGGGCCGGCTGCAGGGCCCCCCCCAGCCGGGGCGGGAGCCCGCAGTCTCGCGGGAAGGCGGCACGGCTGCTCGGCGGGGCCGCCCCTCTCCCGGGTCAGCCCTGGAGGAAGGATGGGTTTGAGGTTGGACGCGGCGTGTCCTCTGGAAGCCAGCAGAACAATGTGTGTGTGTGGACTCCGCTGACCCACTTGCTGGCACCTTCTACTTCTCTTTCTTTTTCTTTTCTTTTTGTTTTTTCTGTTTTTGTGGGAGAGTTCCTTCAAGTTGTGTTTGGAGCTGACGTGAGCGAGAGGCCGGTCATGTGCTCGGGTAAGAGAAGTTTCCGGGCTTGGCAGTGGGCAGGGAGATGTGGTGTGACCCGGCCGCCCGGCGGGGGGAGAGGGGGCAGATATTGGGGGCCACAGATCGCAGGAGGACCGGGACCTGCGCCAGAGACCCCATTTGGTGGCCGACGGGCTTGTGCTCTGACGCCCCAGTTCTGCCCCGGCAGGTGGGCGATGGCTGGGGCACAGTGGTCCCTGACGCCTTATCAGAGTTGCTGAAGCCCCAGAAAGGGTGCTGGGCAGGCAGCGGGCCCGGGAGGATGGGAGTGATGCGTGGGGGGCACAGTGCTGCTTTCCTGGAACCCCCGTACTGTGCGCGTCCCTGCGGGGGAGCGGGCAGGGCCAGGGATGTGGTGCTCTTGGCGTCTGTTCATCGGTGTTGGCCCCGGGAGGTGGGTTGGGGGCCTGGGGATTTGGGGGGCCGGTGCCTCAGTGGCCATGGAGCAAGGGGGGGGCCAGGTGCAGGCAGCGCTGTGGCTGCCCCGGCGCTCGGCTCCCACCGCGGTGGCTCTTGGCTGGGCGCCCGTGTCTGGTTTGAAATCAGCGCCACTGGCCCAGGCTTGCCCAGGGACCTGGCAGCGAGGAGCTGGGATAAACACTGGAAAGTTGGAAGGGCCTCCCGAGCTCACAAGGAGCCCTTAGTTGCAAGCGGAGGGGATGAGGGAGTGATTTGTCCTGAGGTCTGGGTGCGCCGGGGCCGTTGGGAGGCAGCGGGACGTCTCATGGGGCGTGTGAGCACAGGCCGGGGAGGGCTGGGTTCCCAGACGGCGTGGCTTGGTTGCCACGGACCTGGGTTTGAATCCTGGTTCTGTCCCTTTGTACATTGGGCCTCCCCTGTGCGAACCTCAGTTTCCTTGCCTGTCAAATGGGGCAGTAATAGGGGCCACACAGGCGTGAGGATGAGGTGGGGGGAGGGATGCAGGCTCCTGGTTCGCTCTGTGGCCAGACTGCCTGGGTTCACATCCCAGCTGTGTGACCTTGAACAAGTCACTTCACAGCTCTGAGCCTCGGTTTCCCCATCTGGCAAATGGATACTTCATCTGTCTCCACCCCTAAGTTGTTGAATGGCGTTAAGGGGGCTAATGAATGGTCCCTGCTCCACCCCTCACAGACAGGGTGACCTTGGACAGGTCGTGGAGCCCCATGGAGCCTCAGTTCTCCTGTCCATTCAGGGAGAGCAGCCCACACATTGCCTTGGAGAAAGCCGAGACACACCCGCAGGGGCCTCAAGTGGGCAGGTGTGGGGAGGCTCCGTCAGTGTAGACCACAAGCTTGCATTAAGTTAGTTACATCTTGGTCTCCATCGGTTTTTCTTTTCTTCCCTGTTGAGAGCCCTCCTATTTTATAGAAGTGAAACTCCAGCGACGTGAGAAGGGTCCCTCCCCAGCCCCAGCCTCGATCTGCATTTGGACCTGGGCTGCGGTCCCTGGGGCTTCCCCATTGCGTGCCTATTTCTGCCCTGTCCCTCACCAAGCCTGGGCCAGGCACCCTGACGGTGCCTGGCGTGGCTGGGGGCCGGGTGCACAGGGCTGGCTCTCCCGCCAAGGGTGGCAACTGTCCTGTGTTTGTAAGTGACACCGGATGCTGGGCCAGTGGCTGGCTCGGGGCCTCTCCTCTGAGGCCAGCAGGAACCAGTGGGGAATTCCCTGGTGTCCAGGCTGCCCACTCCAACTGCCCGCTGTCCCACTCCTCTCCTGGGGACTGTCCTCAGGCCTCTCCTGGGGCCTCGGGAAAGGCCTGTGCAGCCGAGGATCCCACGAGTGTCCCTTTGCTGCCCCCAAGCCCTCAGTGCCCACCTGGGTCAGCCACAGAGCTATGTTGTTGCCACCACTACCCTGCCCTGAGGGTCTTGGGGACTCGATCCCCCATCCACAGAGAAAGACAGTCACATGTGGTGGCTCAGACCAGAGGTCGCAGAGGAGACCCTTGCGGTGGAACTGTCCTGCATCGTTGGTGGTGGCCACACGAATCTACACTGAGATAATAGTGCATAGATCTACACACACACACACACACACACACACACACGTGAGCACACGTAAACCCCCGAGATCTGAATAAGGCCAGTTGCATCAATGTCAGTTTCCTGGTTGCAGCTATTATAAGGATGGTACCATTGGGGGGAGCTGGCTAAAGGGTCCACGGGATCCAGCTGTATTATTTCTTACAGCTGCTGTGAATCTACAGTGATCTAAAAAGAAAGAGAGCGCAGGCTCTGGGGCCTGGCTGTCCTGGGTTTGATCCCAGTGTGCTCCTTTGTAGCTGTGTGAATTACAGCACGTGGCTTAACCCTGCAGTGCCTCAGTATTCCTTATCTGTAAAAGGGGGGTAGTGTTTGGTACCTCACAGGATTGACACGAAGATTAGATGTGTTGGTTCATGCCAAGTGCCTAGGAAGGTGCTGGCACGTGCTGAGGGGGAGGGGTGCTGTCATTGGTACTATTATAACCCTGATGTGATGGCTGTAGTTTGCCCCACACTATCTCATTTCATACCGGAATCAGCCACGGGAAGGGAGCGTGCTGTATGAGCCCCACTTCTCAGAGGATAACACTGAGGCTCGGGTCAGGTGACCCACCCAAGGGCACACAGTTTGTAAGGGCCGGAGCTGGGACTCAAACCCCAAGCCAGAGCCTGTGTGTGGAGGTTCTTTCGCTGGGTGACCCTGGGGAGGTTGTTTGCCCTCTCTGAGCCTCGGTCCCCTCCTTCTTCTCTCCCCACTTGTCAGCTGGACAGGGCGCTGGGCTCATGACCTGTGAAAGCCAGAAAGCCTAGACTCTGGGCCCCTTCCCTCACTTCCTGGGCCCACCCAGAGCTCACACGTCTCAGTCACCTCCTCTGAGGCCTGTCTTTGCAGCCCCAAGGTGGGACTTGTTCTCAGCTCTGTCTGTGGGCTCACTCCTGGGGTGGCTGACCTCGCCTTTACTCTGAGCACTTTGACCTCCTTGCTCTGTCCTGTGGGTGCAGCCGTACCTTCTGCTGTTCCCTGTGGTAGGTACTGGTTTCCCTCGGACTCCTTCCTGCCTCTAGCAGTGGTGAGAAGGCCTTTGGGGTGTAACCAGCTAACCCTAGAGTGAGCTGGGTTATCTCTGTTGGCACTCAGCGTGAGAAGAGCATTTCTGTCCGGCCGAAGCTGATCCGAGGGTAGACGCTTCTCCAGGGGCTCCTGGGAGAGGGTCAGCAGATGGTTGTGCCCCTTATAGCCGGCTGGTAACTGAGCGTGGGCCCTTGGGCATCTCAAGAGGTGCAGGAAGGTCCAGGAAGGGGTTGCCTCAGGATTCTGGAGGCTTTCAGAGCATCCCAAGCTGGAGACACGTGGGTGTCTGTAGGACCCGGGGCGGGGGTATGAGCTGCTGAGAGGGGTTCCACCGTCATGTTGGAGTGATGGAGGCTTGTGTTGGCAGGGAGGACGTCAGTCACAGCTGAGCGTCTCAGGTTCTGGCTTTGCTGGGCAGAGCCTGGAGGGGCAGGGAGTTGGGTGGGGGATTAGGGGCGTTCCAGCCCCACGAGCCTCTTTGCTGTTTCTTAGAAGCCCCGATCATGGTCCTGCCTCAGGACCTTTGTACTTGCTGTGCTCTTCTTGAGACGCCGTTCTATGAGATCTTCACAGCTTCCTCTCATTGAGCCTCTGCTCACATGTCACCTCCTGAGAGAGGCCTCCATCATCACTCCTGCCACCTTGCCACTGTCATCACCTGGGATTTACATATGTCCATCAGCCGTGTCCCCCCAAACCCTCCAGGTGGGATTTTGTTCATCTTGGTAACCGCTGTGTCCCTGGCACTGGGCACATAGTAGGTGCTTAGCAAACAGTTGTTCCTGACTCAGTGTCCCCCACAAGCTGTGGACCTGGGCCTGTCCCCTTGAGGTGAATGGGGACAGATATGCACACCTGCGAGGGCTCCGGCTAGGGAGACCCAGGCCCCTCGAGCTGGAATTCATGGTGAGCTCACCTCCCTGCACCCCAGACGTTCTGCTCCCAGGGGTTGAGAATGCATTTGGGGGCATTCTTGGAAAACTAGAGTCCTTGGAAAAGCAGTAATTGTATGTTTGCTCAGGAATGCCCTGTAGGAACCCGCCAAGCATGCCCAGAAAGTCTGCACCTCCTAGGTAGTCAGAGAGGTGGGGCTGGTGAGCAAGGAAAGTGGTGGTGGGGGGGGGCCCTGAGGGGTCCAGGGTGCAGGGGAGGGGTGCTGACCAGGTGGGGCGGGCATTCTGCACAGCTCAGCATATTGAGTCCTTCCAACACCCCTGTGATGGGGGCCCTGAATCACCCTTTCCAGATGAGGCACAGAGAGGGTAAGCAGCTTGCCCAAAGACACACAGCCGCAGGCACTCAGTACTCAGAGGCGTAATAGGTAGTGGTGCATGTACACACTGCTGTATTTAAAATAGATAACCCACAGGGACCTACTGTATAGCACAGGGAACCCTGCTCAATACTCTGTAATAACCTAATTGGGAAAAGAATTTGAAAAAGAACAGATACATGTATATGTGTAACTGAATCACTTTGCTGTACACCTGAAACTAACACAACATTGTTAATCAACTCTACTCCAGTATAAAATAAAAAGTTAAAGAAAATAGGTAGTGGCGTTTCCTGTGCAGTCATTCCTGTGTGCAGGGCGCCACTCAGCTCTTTGAGATGATTTTATTTCACCCTCAGAGTCCCTTTGGCCATCCCTGTCTCACAGGACAGTGGCACAGCTGTAGAGAAGGCAGGATTGGAACCCAGGTTCTGTTGGGGCCCCTCCTCAGAGCAGGTGCTATTTTCCAGGGATCTGGCTCAGACCTGGGAAAGGGCCCACTTCCCAGTCTGCCTCCGAGGCCTGGAGATGTCCGAACTCTTTAGGAAGGCTGGGAGTCGGTTTCTCAGCGCAGCTCTGAAGCTGGAAGGCAGGAGGGGCTGCCTCCTACCCCCCCAGTCGCGGATTTACATGACAATGAGCCCTTTGTGCCTGGGTCCTGCCTTCTTCCCAGGCTAATAACATAATTCCAGGCCTGTGATGTCATAATGGCCCTTTCTGTGCTGAGGTGGGAGGCTGGGTGGGCAGCTGTGTGAGCGTCACCAGGGGTGGTGATTATCAGGGGGCAGAGGCTCTCGCCTTCCAGGACCCCCTTTCATCCTTCAGGAGGTGGGATTTGCTCCCATTTGACTCAGGAGCAAACTGAGACTCTGGGGTTTGTGTCCTTCCCCGCCCCCCGCCCCCCAACAGTGCGGAACCACTTCTTGGCCTGTGAAGCGGGAGTGAGTCATCAGCGGTGGGCCCTCTCCTGGAGGCGTGGGTGTGAGAGCGTTTTGCTTCCTCTAAACGGGAGGGAGGCCCTTGTGCCCTGCTCAGAGAAAATGGGTTCAAACCCTGGGCATGTGGCCTCTCTGCGCCTCAGTGTTCCCATCTTGTTCATGCGGACTGTGCTGGGCCTTGTGTCAGGCTGAGCAGGGAGTGAGCTCTCAGTAGGTGGGCAATCAGAGAAAAGCTGAGGCCAGTGTAGTGGGGTGAACGGAGGCCCCCCAAACACATGTGCACCTGTTAATACCCGGCCCATCTAAATGTGACCTGCTTTGGAAAAAGGGTCTTTGCAGATGTGTCTTGAGATGAGGTGATCCTGGGTTACCTGGGTGAGCCCTAAATTCAGTGACCAGTGTCCTTATGAGAGACAGAAAGAGGAAGAAGACACACAGAGGGTGGTCGTGTGACGATGGGCAGAAACTGGAGGGATGCGGCCACAAGCCAAGGGATGCCTGGAGCCACCAGGAGCTGGAAGAGGCCAGGAAGAATCCTTCCCTAGAGGCTTTGGGGGGTGTGGCTCTACAGACACCTTGATCTCGGACTTCTGGCCTCCAGAGCAGTTAGAGAATAAATTTCAGTGGTTTCAAGCCACCCGGATTGTGATTATTTGTTTACAGTGGATCTAGGGAAACTAATACCGCTGCCGGTGATCCCCAGTCTTTGGAGGTTGGGAGAGCTCTCCCTGGGAGGGGTTTGTGTGGTGCCTTTCCCCACCCAAGCCTGAGGGCCCAGGACAGAGTGAGGTGGTTGGGCGCCCAGCGGTGTGGGGAGCCCCATCTGAGGAGCCTGGAGCCAGCCTCCCACAAATTCCAGAACCGCCCACTGCCTGCTGCTACCTCTCCCGCCCCTAACGAGGAGGCCCAGGACCTGGAGGCTCCCTGGCTCCACGCTGGACCCTCCCCAAGCCCAGAATGCCCATTCCCCACATGCCTGGCAGCTCACCTAGCACCCAGATTGCAGCCATTCCCCAGCAAGCTGCCTCATTTGCCAGGTGCCCTTGAGAAATGGGTACATCAAGGCTCAGCGAGGGCGGGCTACCTGGAGAAGGCCACACAGCCCCTCGGTGCTGGTGACGGCCTTCAGAGTCCCAGTCATGGCTAATGGCTGGGCTGGCATTGCAGCTCCCAGGAGGGAGGGATCAGAGTCCTGGGCCACCTTGAAAATGGAGCAGGCGGTGTAGATGTGTATCAGTTTCTGGGACACGTTGGCCCAGTGTAGATGACACCCTGAAATCTGGCTTTACGTAGATCCTGTCTTGGCCTCGGTTTCTCTGTTTACACAGTGGTCTTTGAGCTTCAGCCCAGAGCCTGGAATTTTGCTCTTAGAGTGTTTGTAGATATAACAAGCATTTATTGAGCGCTTGCTGTGTGCAACATGCTGGGACTCAGCGATGGACAAAACAGATGTGGTTCCTGCTTTCATGGACCTTGTATTTGGGCTTGTGGGGGGATGGGAAATAAGGCAGCAGGACTCTGGCAACAAGGATTCCAGGTCCTGATAAGGGCCGGGAACTGGGGTGGAGGCAAGGATGCTGTCTGCCTTCCCCTTCTGAGGCCTGGGGTCAGTGGTTTGCGGCAAGCTTTGGGTGCTGGCTGGTTAGACATGGAGATGGCCGCGGCCCATCTGCAGTGATCCGTGGTCGCCTCCAGCTGGCAAAACTTGACCTGGACCCATGAGCAGTGATGTTGGGTATGCCACCTGGAGCCTGGTAGGGTAGATGGGTCTCCCCCAGCCTGAGCAGGGTGGCAGGGGTACAGAGGTGATGGGGTCCCATCACACATTGGATAAGAGGTGGATGCTGGAGAGGGCTTACCTGGGTTTGCATCCAGGCTGTGCCACTTGCTTGCTGTGTGACCTCAGACAAGTTACTTAGCCTCTCTGTGCCTCAATCTTGCCTCTCAGGGCTGTTGGGATGATCAGATGAACCGATGCCAGTGAGCAGCGTGTTAGGGATTGGCTGTGATCATGAGCGCGAGGCGAGGCGCTCACCTTGGATCTAATGTAGTGACTGCTGAGAACCTGGGAGCCAGAAGTCGTGTTTGTTCATCTTTCCCTGGCCGCGTTCCTATCTGTGGGACATTGGACAGGCTTCTTCGCTCCCAGACCCTCAGGCTCTCTGTCTTTGAAATGGGAGCCGGCGCGAGTCTGTGGCCGCATGGAGGCCGGGAGGAAAGGGATGGTGGAAGTTAGCATTTATGGGGTTGAGGGGGGTGGGGTCAGGATCTCCACCTGCTGGTTCAAGCCTTGGCCACCTTCCAGGCCAGGAGCAGCTGCCCGTTTTACAGCCCAGGGAACTGAGGCCCCAGCGGGAATGGGACCCATGGCACGCCTGTAGGTGGGTGCAGCCCGCGTGGCCTCCTGGCTGCAGACAATGCCTGCCTTCTGACCTGGCTGGGGCTGCTGGGACCTGCTCAAGTGGCCTCTGTTTATTAGCACGTTCAGTTCAGGAGAGCAGATGTTCAGAGAGAGAGAGAGAGAGAGAGAGAGAGAGAGAGAGAGCGGGAGAGAGAGAGAGAGCGGGAGAGAGAGGGAGACAAGTGCACTCAGGATGTTACTCCAGAAACTGAGGCTGGAGGCTAAATTTACTGCGCAGGGCAGCGTGGGTGGGGTGTGCCTGCGGCTGAGGAGTGACCCAGATCTGAGTCAGCCAGGAGGGGCACCTTTATCTGCAAAGCCACTGTCTGCTGTATCCCCATTAGAGCCACTGACGGCTCAGGACTGGGCTGGGAGACGCCACTTCTTCTGGGTGAGAGACAGGGCAGGCGTGTCCCAGGCTCCTTCCTCCTACGTTGAGTCTGGCCTGGGCTCCATCTCAGTTCTCCTTGCCTCCTTCTGGCTGGCTTTAGACCTCTCCCTACCTGTACAGGTGAGGAGACCAGAGGGCGGAGGAGATCTGATTCTGGGGAGAGATTTCATGGGGCTTAGAAGCTGGGCTTTTGGGCGTTGCTATCGTAGGTCTCTTGGTTGCAATTGTCAGACTCCCTGCTTCTCCTGTATTTAACACAAAAGGCTCAGGTAAGCTTCAGGCAAGGTTGGATCTAGGGGCTCAGGTGACGAGGTGCTTTTCCTTGTCCAGTCCCTGGTAGCACAGCCTCATCCCAGCTCAGCGGCCCCAGTGGAAGGTTAGCCTGTCGTTCCCCGTATTCCAGCAAGTCTTGGGAATGAACTTTTATCAGCTCAGCTTGAGAGTTAAGCCCCTCCCAAATCAATCACTGCAGCTGGTGCTGATTGGCCAGGCCTGGGAGGTGGGATCAGCCTCCCCCAAGGCCAGGAGTGAGGGCTGCAGGAGGGTTGGTGGCCCAAGGACAATGGGGTTTGGTTTGCCATGGACAGCTCCATGTGTTGGAGATGAGCCAGCCCCCCTTTCACAGCCAGTGTGTGTCCTGTTGGGGTTAGGGTGGTGTCGCTGATGGGTAAGTGGCCCAGCCCCTCTCATTCCCTGTTGTCATTAGGGGCCTCCCGGGCCCCGCCTCCAGCCTTTGCCCAGGTCGGACACTTGCCATCCCCCCTCCCTGAAGCTCCCCGGGCTTTGCTGGACCCTCTCTTGTGGCTCCCAGCTGACCACATGTCAGAAGCCACAGGTCACATCCTGGCAGTGTGAGGGCTGGATTTGGATGTCAGACTGATTTATTGCATTGGGTTTATAGTCAGTTTTTTTCTTTTTTTCTTTTTTTTTTGATGTGGACCATTTTTAAAGTCTTTCTGGAATTTGTTACAGTATCGCTTCTGTTTTACGTTTTTGTTCTTTGGCTGCACGGCAGGCGGGACCTTAGCTCCCCGACCAGGGATCGACCCCACACCCCCTGCATTGGAAGGCGAAGTCTTAACCACTAGACTGCCAGGGAAGTCCCCGAGTCAGTGTTTTTTAAATAGAAATTGCAAATTGAGGGATGTCTGAAAATCAGACTTTCTTCTCCTGAAAGAACTGGAAGCTGTGATCCCCTGGGCTACCCCCTTCCTGTGCCCTTTCTCACACACACACACACACACACACACACACACACACACACACAGCCCCACCTGCCCCTCCTTTTCACGGCCCCAGCCTGGCCTGAGGGTATTGCAGGCCAGGCTGGTGGATGTGCACAGCCCTCCTTTCTCTTTCCGCCTCCCTTCTTCTGGCCTGGGACCCTCCGCCCTGGAGCCTTTTTGCTTCTCCTCCCTCCCTGAACCAATAATCAACTCCCTGGGGCACTCTTGCCGCTCCTGGGCAGGGAAGCCGTTCGCTGTCTGGAACTCCTGGCTGCAGGGCTGGAGGACCTTTTGAATTCCTGATCACTCCTCCGTCATCAGAGACTCAGCAACGAATGCCCTCGAGCTAATTCAGTGGCCTGGCTGCGTCCACATTTGGACAGAGCTGATCAAAGTGGATCCTTTCTCCCTCGGCCTGGGCGTCTGGGTGGCAGCAGGGGCCTCCCAGCCAGGCCTGTGGGAGGTGGGCCTGCAGGGGTCCAGACTGGTGGTTTGCTGGGGGTCCAGGACGGGGCCGGGGGGGGGGGGGGCATGGGAGGGCGGTAGGTGAGTGGGTGGGCTCCCGGCCTAGAGCAGCTATTCTTAGCAGCAGAAACATTTGTCCTTGTTCACATGTGGCGGAGGACGTCCCCCAGAGATCTGCCCTGAAATATTAGGGATGACCCCATAAATTCTTCGGAAAGCCGTCCTTGAGGGCTTGTGTGTGTGGAGGAGGCGTTTCCGGCAGCTGCACAGCTGTGGACACGTTTGCCAGATGTTGGTGCAGGGGAGTTGGTGGGAACCCAGGGGCTGCCGCCCTCACCCTCGGGGTCTCTGCACTGGCTGTGAGCCATGGGGTGGAGACTGCAGTCCAGCGGGCATTGAGAGAGCTGCTTTGGGCCTGGCCTCAGGTTTCAGGGTCCAGGGGCCCATCTCAAGGGGCAGAGAGTTTCTGGTCAGCCCTTCCCTGGGTCCAGGCCGTATGGTTGGAGGCGGCTGGTCAGTGGAGACTTCTGAGGGACCAGACCTGTGAGACGCTGGTCTGCAGGCCCAGTTGTGCCCTGTGGCCATTGGGTGCTGAGGTGAGATGGGCTGAGACCGGCCTTTGGCTGTGGTTCCTCTCAGCCCTTGGCTGTGAGGGGCTGCTGAGTGCTAGGCAGCACCCTTGGCCACACTGTCTTTTTTCATGGGGGCTGCTCTGACAGTGGGAACCACCACAGAGCAGCTGGGTGCTCTTAGCTAGCAGTCAGGGAGTCCTCCCTGGAGGAGGTGTGTGTGTGTGTTCAAAATTTAAAGAAAAAAATTTTAAACTGTGGCACCACACACATAACAGAAAGCTGACCATCTGGATCATTTTTAAATGTACGGTCCAGTAGCGCTCAGTACGCTCACACTGCTGTGGAACCATCCCCACCATCCTCTCCAGAACCTTCCTCTCCAGGACTTCTTTTATCTTGCCGAGCAGAAGCTCTGTGCCCATTAAACATGAACCCCCCCTGTGCCTCCCCCAGGCCCTGGCACCCACCCTTTTACCTTCTGTGACTGACTCCTCTGGGCACCTCATCTGGGCGGAATCTACAGTGTTTGCCCTTTTGTGTCTGGCTTATTTCACTTAGCAGAATGTCAAGCGCTGGGTTCTGTGGCCTCTTTTCTCTTCAGTTGTTGGTTCAGTCCGACCCAGGCAGCCAAGTGGACGGACCCAGGACCCCAGCCCCATATCCTTTAGAATCCCAGGGTCCTCCTGGGGACCCCCTTCATAGACGCACCCCGCATCCCAGCCTCAGGGCAGGGGGTTAATCGGTTTGCCCAGGTCACACAGCCGCCGCCCAGACACCAGCCTCTTCTCTGTGTCCCATCCCCGCCTCCACCGCTTCCCTCTGCAGAGAAAATTGCCGTTTGGAAGGCCAGATGGAGGAGCCGGGTCTAATGGAAACCACATCCCTCCCGGGGCGCCCAGAACTTAATGAGGAAAAGCCTGGAAAAATCCGGCGTCATGTTTGTGAAATACCCCAGAGGGAGGTCGTGTCGCAAGGCAAGGGTTCTCGTGCGGAACCCTGTGACCTGGTGTGCCAGGAGGTTTGTCAGGGCTGTGGTTTCTCTCTCAACCTCTCTCTCTCTTCCTTTTAAAATTAAAAGGGGAAAAAGGAAAAAGAGTCACAGAGGAAGTGATTTTGAGCAGCTCTTGCCCTGGCAGGGAAGCTGGGCCGGGCGGCTGAGCTGGCCGCAGCCCAGCAGACACAAACGTACCAATTAAATTGGAAACAGAAACGGGCCTCCTCGACAGCTCCAACCAGCAACGCATCCCTGCTTGCTTTGGGAGGGGGCCTGGGCTGGCGGTTTAGGGGATCAGAATGATGCCTGGCAGCTTTCTGGCTGTGTGACCTTGGGCAAGTGAGTTCACCTCTCTGAGCCTCAGTTTCCTGATCTGTTGAATGGGGATAATCATGTTTGGTGAGGGAAATCAGATTCTTCCGGTGAGTGGGAGCCTGTGGATGAGGTAGAACCTGTCGGTAGCAAGGGGCGGGTATGAGGGACCTGGGAGGGTTTCTCGAAGCAGAATCAGTGGCAGGGGGTGGGCGGAGGTTCTCCCAGTGGCTGGGGATCCTTTTTCAGGGAGGTAAGAGGTGGGGCAGGTGCTGGGGGCATGTTTTTCCCTGGAAGGTTTTTTGTTTTCTTTTTCCTTCTTCTTTTTTTTTTTTTATTGGCCGAGCTGTGCAGCTTGCAGGATCTTCGTTCCCCAACCAGGGATCGAACCCGTACCCCCTACAGTGGGAGCACAGAGTCCTAACTACTGGACTGCCAGGGAAGCCCCTTCCCCGGAAGGTTTGATGCAGGATGTGGCGTTTGGGGGTCTCTCCTCCACGGCCTCCCAGCCAGGCTGCAGCGGCATTTCTGTCACGGGACCTGGCTGTCCTGGTGCAGCTGGAGCCTGTCCCCCCTGCATGGCCCCTGGGCTCAGTGCAGGCCACTATGCCCACCTCCTCAGACGCCTGGACCACGTGGGCCAAGCGATCCAGCTGAGGAGGGCGGAGTCTGGCCATGCAGCACCAGCCTGCTGACCCTCTTTGGGCCTCAGTTTCCCATCTGTAACAAGAGGGCAATGAGTGAGACGTTGTGTAGACAAGGTCTCAGGGCTGAGAAGAGCAGCACCCCCTTCTCCTTGTTTCCAGACTGCGAGGGCCTGCTCACCCTGGGAAGCACCCTCTGCTTTTTCTGTTTTCAGGTGTGGGTGTCCCTGGTCTCACCTCCTAATTAGGGACTCACTCTACCGTTTGGTCGGCTCACTTCCCCCAGCCTCAGTTGGCTCATCTGCGAAGTGGGGATAGTCAAGGTCACTACCTCTGCCAGTAACATCATCACTATCGTGGCTGGTTACCTTGCCTGTCTCCCTCCCTCGTCCCAGTTTTTGGAGCAGCGCAGGGTAGTAACGGCCACAGCTCTTGTTTTGGGGACTCATTTATGGGTGTTGAACTTCCCATACATCTTTTCCCAATGAATCCTCTTTCCACTGGCCCTTGGAAGAGAGTTTTACAGATGGGACAATAAAGCCCAGAGAAGTCGGGACTGTGCCCAAGGTCACACAGCTACATCGTGGCAGAGTTGGGATTTGAACCCATTTGGTCACTTTCCACACGTGGGAGCCCTTTGGCCACTTTCCACACGTAGCAACGCGCGGGCAGGAGGTGGCTTGGTGGAGAGGGTACATGTCTAGGATTAGGGCAGCCTGCTGGAGGGCACCACCTTTCCTTAGTGACTGAGGGGCTGTGACAGCTCACAGCCTCCAGGGCTCCTACTATGCATGTGATACCTGGTGGGGCTCAAACTGCAGGTCAGGAGCTCAGTCTGGGGGTGGGGAGACAGCGGGTAAACAGACGGTGGTGGTGCATGGCGTTGGGCCCGGGGGAGCGGCGGGAAGAGAGAAGCTTGCGGGAGCCCAGGCTGGCAAGTTGGAGTTGGGGTCGGGTTCTCGGGAAGTGATGGTGGAGGTGAGAGCTCCAGCCAGCCAGCCAGGCCGGACGGAGAAGGGGAACTGAGCCCTTGGCCTTTGAGTACCGTTGGCCTGGCTGGGGATAGAAACGAACATAGCTGACCAGGAGAGGGTGTGTCCATCCCATGTGGGTAGCTCCTGCCCGCCTCCGGCCGGTCGTGCCCCTAAGTGATTTTGTTGTGGGAAAAAACACACACGATTTACCATTTGAACCATATTAAAGTGTACAGTTCGTGGGCATTTAGTAGAGTGAGTGGTGTGTCACCATCACCACTATCTCGTGCTACAACATGTTCATCACCCCAAGGGAAACCTAATACCCATGAATAGTCGCTCCCCTTCCTCCCCTCCCCCAGCCCCTGGCAGCCACCAGCCCGCATCTGACTCAATGGATTTGCCTCTTCTGGACATTGCACATAGATGGCATCATTCAACATGTGGCTTGGCATGACGTTTTCATGGTTTATATGCCCCTTTTTATGGCTAAATAATATTCCAGTGAATGGATGGGCCACATTCTATTTATCTGCTCGTCAGTTGATGGACATGTGGGTTGTTTCTGTTGATACGTTTTGGCTGTTGTGAATAGTGCTGCCGTGAACATTCATGTGCGTTTTGTCTCATCACCTGTTTTCATTTCTGGGGCTGGATGCCTGGGAGTGGAATCGCCGGGTCATATGGCGTCTCTGTGTTTAGCTTACTGAGGCGCTGCCAGACTGGTTTCCGCAGAGATTGCACCATTCTACGTCCCCACTGGCAATATGTGAGAGTCCCTGGTTTTCAGAGAAGCCAGACATTGGGGTTTTTCTGTGAAATCCTCTTTATAACGCCTCGTGCTGAGCTGGTCGCTGGGGCCTGGCTGAGCTGGGTGGGGAGGGGGAAGCAGGTCCCTGGAAGACTGCCCGGCGGGAGCAGATCCGGGGTCTGTGCCACAGTCTGGGCCCACGGGAAGCTGTTTTTCTGGCTGTTGCTTGGCGCATGCGTGTGGCGTGATGGATTGTGTTACCCAGGGCTGTAGATCCCGCTGGCCACAGGGGAGATGTTTCTGAGGCTGGAGTGGGCTGGCTTTTCTTTTCTCCTTTTCCCCAGGAGGGAGGGGTGCTGGCTATGGCTTGAGGAGGAGAAGCGGTGCCCCGGGGAGGGTGGGCCTTGAGTCCCTCCCTTTGCGCTTCTGGAGTTCGGGACCAGAGGCAGTTTTCCCCAGGGATTCTGTGCCCAGCAGCCTGGGGCTTGGGGAGCACTTGTATGGGCTTGGGCCATGGGGAGGATGGTGCTTATGTGTGTCCCCCATGGTGGCTTGCAGGGAGCCTGACGTGGGGGGATATTAGTGGAATAAAGACACGCTTGGCTCTGGGGGTTGGTTAAAAAAGTAAGACCAGAAAACCCCTGGAAAATGGAACAGTTAAACTGATATGCATTGGTTGATTAGCCCATCCATCCATCCATCCATCCATCCATCCATCCATCCATCCATCCATC
>NW_021703765.1:81442286-81504573 GCF_005190385.1 Monodon monoceros | reverse complement strand
ATCCATCCATCCATCCATCCATCCATCCATCCATCCATCCATCCATCTGTCCGTCCGTCCTCCCTCTCCCTTCCCTTTATCTCTCCTTTATCCATCCATCTCTCATTCATCTTAGCATCAATCCTTCATCCGTCCATCCATTCTCCCTTCGTCCGTCCATCCATCCATTTCCCGGTGAGCACCTGGCTGGGCGCTTTCCCTGTTGGGACAGACCTGTCACTGGATGTCAGCTCTGATTGGCAAGCCTTTTTGTCCGACTGGTTCGCTGCTGTAGCTCCAGTGTTTGGAACAGTGCCTGTGCATTGTAGATACCCAAATAATTTCCTGATTGGCCAGAATGTGTGGAGACCCCATTGGCATGGGTTTGTTTAGCTTGGTCCCAGCTTGCGGGGGGCAGGTGGCACCTCTGTGGGCAGCAGCCTGAGTTGGCTCTGAGTACGGTGACCCTCAGCTACTCCAGGCCACCGCCCCTCGGGCAGGGCCAAGGACAGGCTGTGATTAGGGTCCTGGCTCCTTCTTAGGGAGCCCAGTGACCTCTTTGCCAGGTAAGGGGCAAGGAAGCTGGTCTTCCTCCTTTAACAGTTAGGATTACAGGTGGGTCAGCCCTTTTATGCACAGAGGCCTGCACCCGTGGCTCCTTGACAGGGGGCGCAGCTGAAGTTTCCTTGGGTGCAGAGATGCCAGGGGCAGGTTTGATATAGGAGACCCTTCACGTCACCCCTGCCCAGAGGTGTGGCATCCTTCCCATCTCACTTGGAGTGAAAGCCCCATGTGACCTCCGCTCTCACCACTCGGGTCTCCCTGCTGTTCCTCTCCCACCTCAGGGCCTTTGCACTTGCTGTTCCCTCTGCCTGGAACACCCTTCCAAGACATCTGCTGGTTCCCTCTCTCCCCTCCTCCACAACTTTGCTTAAAGATGCCTTCCGGTGAGGCTGTCCCAGACCACCCACTTTAAAACTGCACCTCACCCCCCATCCCCTGCCTACCCACCTCACGCTTCTGTTTTTCTCCATAGCACAGATACTGTCCAACACCCTATAATTACTCCCGTCTCACCCAGTGGAATGTCAGCTCCGCGAGGGCGGGGAGTTTGGGTCTGTTATTCTCTGCTGCGTCCCGGCACCTGTCCCACAGGAGGCGCCTATAAAGCGTGGTTGGCAGCGGGCAGCAGCCAGGGCAGGGGGCAGGAACTTTGCCTTTGCCCCTGTCCATGTGGGCCATACAGGCTCCTGTGAGCCAGGCCGGGTGAGGCTCACCCATGCCACTTCCCATCTTCATCTTATGACTTAGTTCAGAGCTGGGCTCCTGGGCATCTCTTCTGTGCCATGAGCCCCTGCAGAAGGTGGCCATCAAATGCTTGGCCGGTCCCCGATTTTTACAGCATGCCAGAAGCTAGAAACACAAGGTGGGAGCAGTCAGCTTCATTCTAGCTGGTGTCTCCATAGCAGCTTAACCTCACACCCCAGAACTGCTTCTGTCCTCAAGTCCTGCCCCATCCGCCCTCCACTGCCCCAGGGCTGGCTTCCGGGTCTCCATTCTCCTTGGGCCAAGCCGCCTGGTGCCTTTTTGTTTAGTAGATATTTATTGGGTGCCTACTTTGTGCCAGGCTCTGGGATATAGCAGTGAACAAAGCCAATATTTATTGAGCACCTATTGTATTGGGTTAAATGACGTCCTCCCCAAATTCACGTCCACCCGGAACCTACGAGTGTGATTTGATTGGGAGAGAGGGTCTCTTGCAGACGTAATTAGTTAAGATGAGGTCACACTGGAGAGGGTGGGCCTTAAGTATAATTGGAGTCCTTATAAGAAGGGCAAGCATAGGCACATGGGAAGAAAGGCCATGTGAAGATGGGCAGAGATTGGAGCAGTGGGGCCTCAAGGAAACCTGGAGGCGCCAGGAGCTGGAAGGGACAAGGAAGGATCCTCCCCTGGAGCCTCTGGAGGGAGTGTGGCCCTGCTGACACCTGGAGTTTGGACTTCTGGCCTCCAGATCAGTGGGAGGATCCATTTCCGTTGTCTTTAGCCATCCACTTTGTGGTAGTTTGTTATGGCAGCTCCAGGAAAATAATACACCTACTGTGTGCCAGGCACCACGCCCCTCATGGGGGGTTCAGCAGTCAATTAAAACAAACATTTATGGAGCAGCTACTATATGTCAGACACTGAGGAGACCGGCGGGGTCCCTGCCCACAGGCTCCCAGCACACGTGTGTGTCCCTGGCCCGAGACAGGCTGGCTGGGGTGGGGTGTCGTAGACCGTGTCCCCTCTGTGGGCCACTCGAGCGCCGCGGGGGGTTTTGAGGAGCGCGCGGGTCAGCGCTGACAGCTGATTTTAAATTCTGAAGCTTCCCCACCTGCCACAAGTCCCAGCGTCGGTCCTGTTAGTTCCAAGAAAATGTCAGGCATGTGCAGTGCAGACAGCTCCCCTTTCATCTTCCTGGGCTCAGGTCTGAAGGCTCCCAGACACATTTCAGCTTCCGTTCCGGCCCCTTAGCAAACACCCCCTCCGCCTCCCCGTGCCCTCAGAGACATCCCAGCCCCAGTGGCTATAACCCCACCCTCCCCGATCTGAGCCTGGCTGCTCTGACTCGGAAAATCTGTGGAATGTGTCTTGGTGTGGCCTCCCTGGCCGTCTTGCCTGGGGGCTGAGAGGGGATGTCCGGGCAGGATGGAAAACTTCCCCCCGAGAGAGGCCTCTGCCCAGCAGGGTCAGGGGATGCAGGTGTGGCGGGCTCCAGCCTTACCTCGTGTTACTGGCGCTCACCTCCGCCTGACAGTTTCGTTTGTTGAGCACCTGCTGTGTGCCCGGCGCTATGTTAGGCCCTGCAAGGCAGACACAGAATCACAGGCAGTGAGCTTTCTCCGTGGATGGAACACGGGCTTGGCAGGCTTGTGGGGTGCTGCCGAATCAGACCCACAGCCTATGGGGCTCTCCCAGGGCGGCTGCGTAGCCCTGGCCGTGTGCACGGGTGCTCCCAGCATGGGCTGGGCCTGCAGTGTGCAGCCCTCCTCCAGCCGGCTCTGTGGGCCCGTGGTTTTTGGTTTGGATATGCGAGGCCTGGTGGGGCTTGCGGTGTCCCCGTCCTATGGGACTCGGGAGCATCGCATGCCGCCTGGCAAAGCCAGTCCTTAACCTCGCCAGAGCGCTCTCTCTTCCCCGTGGAGCCCTGACTTGGCTGAGTTTGCCTTATTGAGCACCTGCTGTTTACCAGGCACCCTTCACAGGTGTGCTGTCCTCCTGGGTCCGTGGAGCAGGGACACGCATGTTCCCTGTCTACAGTGGAGGAAACTGAGGACAGAGCCCCGAGGCACCTTGCCTGAGGGGGGGAATGACAGGCCCCTGTCCCTGGGGGGCTGCTCGGCCTCGCTCACCCCCAGAGCAAGATGTGTCTTTGGCTGGCAGGCTCCTTCTCGACTTGCACGCCGTCTGCTGCTGCTTCTCTGTTACTGCTATCCCGATCCCACCGGTGTCATCTCGTTTAGGGACACTTGCGAGAGCCCCCAGGCCTCTGGGTTACACACTCGCTCTTCACGGCGCCTGCTTGTCAAACACCCCGATCCTTTCCTCTCTCCCTCCACCACCTTCCGTGGCTCCCCATTGCCCTTTGAACAAAATCCATCCTTTCCATGGTTCGTGGGCCTTGAATGACTTGATGAATTTCTCAAGCACGAGATGCCTGGTCTCATCTCCGGGGTCTTGCTCAGGTGGTGGCCTCTGCCTGGAGCCCCCTCCACTTCCCCCTCCCCGGGCTGTGTCTTGTTCACGCTCCAGAAAGTTCTCTCTGCCACCCCCTCGCCCTCCCCAAGGCCTCCAGAGCCCCCAGCCTGCTCTCAGAAGTCACTATTTGCTGCTTGTCTGCACTCCGCCGGGGCACCGAGACCCTCTGTGGCCTGGACCCTGCCTCATTCACTAGCCTGGAGCTCAGCTCACAGTGGGGAGCCCAAAGGGTCTGGAGATCAACGGATGTCCACCACCCTCTCCTGACCCCAAAGCTCCCAGACCCTGCAGTGATATTGGGGCCCCTGTATCGCATTCCTGCTCTAACCTGCATCCATTTCTCAGAACCCTCTTCAGCCAAGACCGGATCCAGGAGACCCAACGTTGCCCCATGGATTGCTCTCATCCTCTCCTACCCTTGTCTTTGGTGAAGTAATGTCATATTTTTTCCTGGCGCGCACCTCCAAATGTGGCTGATAAGGTCAAAGCTTAATCCCCACCCCTGCCCCGCCGTTCACAGTGTTACGCAAACACCACTTTTACCTAGTTTCGAAACATTTCCGTCATTGCATGGTAACCCCCATACCCATGAGTCGCTCCACACCCCTCCATCCCACCCCCCGCCCTTGGCAACCACCAGTCTGCTTTCTGTCTCTGTGGATTTATCGTTCTGGACATTTCCTATAAGTGGAATCATATGGTATCTGTCCTTTCGTGTCTGGCTTCTTTCACTTAGCATCATGTGTGCAAGGTTCATCCACGTTGTGACATGTGTCAGTGCTTGGTTCTTTTTTATAGCTGAATCATATTCCGTTGTACAGATAGACCACGTTCTGTTTATTTCTCCACTCATTGGTTGATGGGCACTTGGGTGGTTTCCACCTTTGGCTATAGTGAATACTGCTGCTGTGAATACCTTGATTTGTTTCAGTCTCTGTTTTCCATTCTTTTGGGTATATGCCTAGGAGTGGAATTGCTGGGTCCTACGGTAATTCTATGTTTAACATTTTTAGGAACTGTCAAACTATTTTCCTAAAAATAATTTTTTTTTCAAGTTGGCAAAAAATATGGCTAAGGTTGGGGGAGATAGAAATGGAGCTTATTAAAATAAGCTCGTGGTGAATGCAGGAGGTGCAAGATCCCCAGAGTCCCCTGGCTTCAGGGACAACCTGCACATGGGGATGCTGGGCCATGGAGCTGGCGGAGTGATCCTCTGACAGGTGGGTGGTGGGGGCATGAACCCCGAGCTCGGCGGTGGACACTCTGTGAACATTGAGGTCGTGGGAAGCCAGGCCTTGGCACGAGGAGGGTGGGGAAGTGGCCGAGGATTCTCCAGGGCTGCTTTGAAAAGGCGTCACTTCCCTGGCTTCTGGAGCCCACGTGCAGTGCACGCCGTGAGCATCTTTCCGGGGCTGCCATCCCTCAGTCGGCCTTTCATTAGGCAAAGGAGGTTAGAAATCTACTGGTAAATTAGACTTCTCACCGCCTCATGCAATGCGAAGTCACGTAGCAGCTTGGAAGCTGCGCGTGGTGCCCTTGGAAAGGCAAGCAGATTGGGCTTCTCTCTGCCCAGGTGCTGCTCTCTTCCTCTTGCAGAGAGCGGGCAACCGTTTAAAACCCAGAGAGAGGGCTTCCCTGGTGGCGCAGTGGTTGAGAGGCCGCCTGCCGATGCAGGGGACGCGGGTTCGTGCCCCGGTCCGGGAAGATCCCACATGCCGCGGAGCGGCTGGGCCCGTGAGCCACGGCCGCTGAGCCTGCGCGTCTGGAGCCTGTGCTTTGCAACGGGAGAAGCCACAACAGTGAGAGACCCGCATATCGCAAACAAAAACAAAAAAAACCAAAAAAAAACCCAGAGAGAGGCCGGAATAGAACTGGCTTTGCTGCATCAGACCACCAGGGCTTTGTGATGAGCTGGGACACAGGGAATTCTGGGACAGGGTCCAGCACTGGTGGCCACAACTGACCCCTCTCCCAAGGCCAGTCTCTTGTCTCTGGGCTGCCGGAGGGCTGCCGCGTTGCTCTTGGTGGGGACTGGTGGGGGCAGCTCTGCCTCCCTTCCATGTCCACAACATCGCTGTGACCGGGCTGCAGCTACTGCAGTGACAGAACTAGTGGCTGTAGTAATAGTAGCTCCCATTTGCTGAGCAGGACTGTTCCCACGTTCATAAGAAAATACACAGTGCACCCTGTCGTGGTGTCTGGGAAAAGTCCACGTGGGCTTTTTTCCTGAGGTGGTCATAGGTGTGGCAGTTTGGGCTCTGGAATTCTTTGGCTTTGCAGTGTTGGAAGGATTGACAGCACCCGATGGAAAGGTTGCCTCCTTTGTGACTCCCTCCTTCTCTGGGTGAGTCAGAACTTTTGATGGCAAGTGACAGACAGCTGGGTTGGGCTGGCAAAGGCAAAACACACAGAAGGAGTGCCTTGGCTTCCCTAAATGAAGAAGCAGCTTTGATCTGCCTTCAGGCATGGCTGTATCAGGACCCAGCTGTGCTCTCTCTACCCTTCAGATCTGCCTTCCTGGGGGTATGGTCTCGGGTAGGTCCCTGCCAAGTGGTGGCCCCCGAGAGCTCCAGGCTTTCATGCTCCTGGCTTACAGCCCCAGTGGATAGTGCCTGTTTCTGGTTCCTTCTCAGAGTCTCAAGACTGACTCTCATTGGCTCAGATTGGGTCAGATGCCCATCCCTGAACCAATCGCTGGCCCAGGGGAAGCAGGAATCTGACTGGCCAGGCCCAGATCACATGATCACTCCTGGAGTCTGGGGAGGGAAGATGGTTGCTAAAAAAAAAAGTCGAGTCTACTGTAGCAGGAGATGGGGGTGGGAAGTGGGATGCAGTCATGGCCCCCAGGTGGGAGGGAAGGGGGTCTTGTTCTTCCTTTGACCACCATGATCTCAATCTTCCCCCCAATATCCCTCCACATCAGGCCTCCAAAGGGCAGAGGGTTAGGGCGTCCACGCCCTTGAAAGACAGTTGTCAGTGGAGGGCAGGGCAATGAGGGGTGTTGTGATGAAGGTACAGGGAGCTGGGGGTACACACGAGATGCAACCCCAGCCCGAGAGGGTACATCACATGGGGGCATCAGGTGCCGGGCCCCTGCGCCATCTTGGCTTCTCCTTAGCTCCTGGGTGGCGGGTGTGAGTGGGGGGTTTGCACATGGCAGGGGCCTGATGGACACCCCTTTTCTGAGTGGCTGAGTGTGGAGGAGGCCTGAGACCTGCCCGGCTTTCAGCCCGGGCCTGGGCGGCGGAGCTAGTTATAACCTTGGGCAGGCTGCATGGAGCAGTGGCTGGTGGAGAAGGGAGAGAAGGGTCCTGGGGAGGTTGGGGCCCCCCGGAGATTTCTGGGCAAAGGCCCCTTCTGACCAGGGGCTCTCTTGCTCTCTTGACTTGAGTCCTTTCTTCTTCCTGGGCCTCAGTTTCCCCATCTGTAAAGCCAGTGGATTCCTTCCATCATGGACACATGAGTGCTTTCTTCCCCGTGGACAGCATCCTTTGCCTGCCCCTCCGGGAGCCACAGGGGGCCCAGCCGGCTCTCATCCGTGTCCTCGGCTGTTTCCCCAGTGTGGCCCTCGGGCTCCCAGTCGCTTCGCTCTCAGTTCACGTCCGGGCCAACCTCACTTCTGTCCTGCTCCCCCATCGTAGTGTCACTCACCCTCCCCAGAGGGTCACTGGGAGGCCCAGGCAGGCCCGACCTTGCCCGGGGTTACACTGTGACCTGTGTTCTGCCCGAGCCGACCCCGTTCACCACCATCACCCTGGACGGGTGTACGGACTTTTCCCCTCCTGGGACAGCAGTCGCCTGCCTGAGCTGCCAGGTGCTTTCGGGGAACCTTGCCCTGGTGACTCAAACTGGCAGAGGACTTGGGGTGGGGTTGGGTGGGCTGAGGGTGCTTGGGAGCCATGGGGGGGGGGTCGTGGGGGCAGTGCCCGCCGAGTTAGAGCTCCCGTGCCTGCTGAGCGAGGGCCTTGGCAGCGGGGGAGGACACGGCTGTCACCGATGTGGCTTGTGCCGCAGCCGCCGGCCTGTGGCTTGGAGAGGCCTCAGACACCACGTGGCGTCTCCCACTGCTGTCAGTGGGCACGGAGCTTGCCAGTGGCATGGAGGAGGGTCCCGGAGGACCCCTGTCTGCTCTCTCTTCCTCACAGGGGCCACAGGAAGGACTTGGGGCCCCGCCAGGGTCTGCAAGGAGCAGCCGCCCTGGGACTGATCTCGCTTTTGCTTTTCTGGTCTCACAGGTGCCTGGGACAGGGTGGCCCTCGAGCAGATGACGAAGACTGGCTTATAATCCTTGGAGACCATTGAGAGGGAGCTTACAGGGGCCCACGAGCCCCCCTGGACGCCCACCACCATGTCGGGGTCCACGCAGCCCGTGGCACAGACGTGGAGGGCCACCGAGCCCCGTTACCCGCCCCACGGCGTTTCCTACCCCGTGCAGATCGCCCGGCCACACACGGTAAGCGGCACAAATGTGCACCTGGGGTCACCTTTGGGGCCTTCTCTTGTCCCTGGGTTCCTATTTCTCCCCATCGTTGTGTGAGTGGCGGGGGGGGTGGCCTGCTGGGGAGGGAGCGGGCGTGCCCTTGGTCAGCTCTTTCTTTTTTTAAAAAAATGTTTTGCTGCGCCGCATGGCCTGTGAGATCTTCGTTCCCTGACCAGGGATCGAACCCGTGCCCCCTGCAGTGGAAGGATAGAGTCTTAAACATTGGACTGCCAGGGAAGTACCATTGGTCAGCTCTTCCGAGCTGCACCCCACTCTGTCCACCTCCTGGTGGGGGCCCCCTTTCCTGACTTTATCTCTAGTTGCCTGTGGCCCTGAGGATGAGGCTTGGTTATGTTCTGTATCCTCAGGGGCTTGCCAGAGGGCTCTCAGGGTCCTGGGCCTCCCCCGTTTGGCCTCCTGGCTGCTTGGTGAGGGACTGTGAGGCTTTGCAGTTGCAGCTGGGGTCAGAGCTTGCTGTGCCGGCCCCTATGTGAACACGCCTGTATCTGTCCTGCTTGGCTGGTGTGGTCCCTCCTAAGATGCAGAGAGGAAGTGGCATGGGAGGGCTTTTCTATCTTCCATGAGCGAGATGTTTCAGCATATGAGCCCAGTGGACCAGCCTGAGGGTGTCCCAAGAACAGTGACCTCTTGAGGATTTGGGCCCCCAAGATGCTTTTGAGAGCCAGCTGTGATAAACGGGCACATTCTGGATGGGGTCGTCGAATCCTCACAAGCAACCCGATGAAAGAGCACCTTGCATTATCGTCCCATTTTGAAGATGAGGAGACGCTGGGAGGTTAAATGATAGGCCTCGGGTTAAATCACCGTGAGAAGGCAGTCGGCTTCAGCTTCAGGACCCTGAGCCCCTGTGAGATGGATGACTATTTACTGGTCACCTACTGTGTACCCAGGGCCGAGGACTGTGCTCCTGGGGGTCCTTTACTATCAAGTGTGGTCATCACCTTTATCATAATCACGATAACAAAAGTAAGCTTTGTCGTCGGAGTGCTTACTACAGGGTGAGCATTTTGTTTATGCCCTTTATGTATACAGTTGCACTCGCTTCTCTTCATCACTGAAGTGAGGGTACGCGTATGCTCTGCACTTTGTAGATGGGGAACATTTTGCAAGTGAGGAAACAGGACAAGTCGCTTAATGATTCTGAGCCTCGGTTGTTCATCCATAAAATGGAGTAACGAGAGCATCTGTCTCCTAGATTCTCCTGGGGATTAACCGTGATGATCTGCGGAAGGTCCTTATGACAGTGCCTGGCAGACACTCAGCCAGCTGTGTCCACTTGCAATACTGTCACTGTCACTACAGCTGCTTGGAGGGGCTGCCTCCCCTGGGGGCTCCTGGCGGCTGCCTCTGGTTTCTCTTCTTTCTCGTCCCCTCCTGCCAGATTCCTGCCCCTCTCCCACTCCCCCCCAAGGGCCCAGACTCGGTCAGTCCTTGAGTCCCTATGGCCCCTGCCATCCTGCAGCCCTCCATCCTGTGCCCCAGCCGGGCCCTCTCGCAGTCACTTGGAGTCAGCAGCTGATCTCAGACACCGCCCGCACTTCTCCCGCTGGGCCATCAGTGACACAGGATGCGGCCGGGTAGGACCCAGTGGTCACTTCCTCCAGGCAGGAGGCTGACGCCGGGGGTGGGCAGGGGCCCTGGGTAGCTACGAGGCAGGGCATCCTTATCCTGTGTGGTGGCAGCAGTGGGGCCCCACTTCCTGATCACCCTGCCTCGTGCTTGGGCGACCCAGCTGGGGGCCCCTGCTTGTTACTGGAAAGGCAGGAACAAGAATTCTAGGCATCCTGGGGCGGGGGGGGGTCTTGCTCTCCTGGGCATGTGTCCGGGGCTGGAGCCACTTTTCTTTGGCTGGTGGGAGGTGAGTGTTGGGACTGTAATCTGGAGGTCCCCCTGCAGCCCTGTGCCCGCTAACCCCTTACCGCCAGCCCACTGTACAGGCAGTGTTTGTGAGATGCCCCCATTTTGGGGGGCAGAGGGTTTTTGGAAGACAGAGGGCGGAGGAAAAGGGAAAAAGGCGTGGAAGGCAAATGCCCCATCCAAGGGCCAGGTGGGAACCCAGGGGTCCCAGCTCCTTGTACAGTAGTTGAGGCAGGTCTGCTGGGCTGAGGGGGCGGGGCCTGGACCCCGTGACCTGTGACCTTCCTGGGACTCAGCTCACTCCCGTACCTGCTCCCAACAGGCTTCCATCCAGGGTGGCACCTCCTGGCCCTGGAGGCTTCTTCCAGGGTGTCTGGGCATGGGGCTGCTTTGATGGTGAGTCCCCCCCGCCCAGAGCCCAGAAGAACCTCCAGATGTGGCTTTGAATCCCCGTTCCTCCCAACTCACCGAGTGACATTTGGCTGCTCACTTAACCCCGTGGGGGCAGCCCCAGTTTTCCCATCTGCAGTATGGGTGTTGTGGGCTTAAGCATCACTGGCAGGTGTTTGCGAGGTGCCCGGGGGGGGCGGCGTCTGTACGCGGCAGCCGCCTCTTTCCTCCTGGCGGGGTGGCAGGAGACCAAAGAGGCTCTGCACTCTGAGAGGGGCGGTGGGAGCCGCCTTCTCTGCCGGCCTGTGCCTCAGCCTGCGTCATGTCCGGGCTGCCTGGGGTGTTACGCTGGCGCAGATGGAGGGCTTAATTCCAGGTGTGCTGACCCTGACCCAGCCTCAGGCACACTCCGAGCCTCTCTTCATGGTGCCGGTACGCATGGCTCGTTCAATCCCACCTGCTCCACCCTCAGAGCCTCTCTGAGCCCTGTTCTCTCCTTCTCTGTGGTCTCGGCTTCCCTCGCCCACAGTATCAGGACCCCACATCTTTCCCTGAGGGTCCTGGCGGGCTCCTGGCACTGAGGGTCTCCCAGGATTGAGGGTCCCAACACATCCTCCCCTCCTTGTCTCCTTTCCAGCTTTCTAGAGCCCAGCTCGATTCCGCCTTCTCTCCCAAGCCCCGCGGGACCCCCTGAGCTCTCTCGAGTTCCTGCAAGCTTTGCACTAAATGAATGTGTTAAATAAAGTCCAAAGACACGGGAGTCGATCCCAGCGCCACTCCTGCCTGCTGTGTGGCCTCAGGCAAGTTACTTAGCCTCTCTGTGCCTTAGTGTTAGAAGGGCTTTTCAGAGCACAGACTCTGGAGCCAGACCGCTGGCATTCATGTCCTGCCTCAGTGACTTCCTAGCTGTGAAACTTTGGACGAGTGGTCTTACCGCCCTGTTGCTCAGTTTCCCCATCAGTTGAGCGACGGTAGTTATAAGACCCTGAGGATCAAGTTAGTTGACATGTGCAGAGGCCTCTGCACAACGCCCGGGCCGAGTAAGCGCGACTGATACAGTGCAGTGTTGATGACTTTGATGCTGCTGCTGTCATGACGACAACGTGCCCACTAGTATCCTTTTGCGAATGGCCCCCAGGGTACACTGTGGGCTTTTCCTCTAGAGGAGGGACTGGCAAACCTTCTCTGTAAATATTTCAGGCTTTTCCGGCCACTCGGTCTCGGTCACAACTACTCCTGCACTGTTGCCATCCTAGCGTGAAAGCAGCTCAGCCAACACGTACAGGAATGGCCATGGCCGTGTGCCAGTGACACCTGACGAAACAGGCCGAGCCTGGCTTTGGCCTTCGGCCCCGTTTGCTGACTCCTGCCCTAGATCAGTGCTTATCAGGCTCTCTGTGGGAAGGACCAGTCTGTTTCATTTCCAGTTTGTCACAAATGGATACATGGTCCTTCCGCACGTGACGCAGTTCGCGGGCACGGGGATGGGTCTAGGCCGAGGCCAGCAGGACTGTGTTGGCCGTGCGCTCAGATGCCGCGGTCCCGTCAACAAGCTCTCAAGTAGGATCTGAATCCTCTCGTCTTCAGCGCTCCCCCCAGACCAAGGGTCACGGACGCAGGAGCCTGCTTGGGCCACGTACATGTGTGAGGGCAGCAGGTGGGGTTGGAATGTTTTGTTAACATGGGGAGGGTTCTCGTGTTCTGAGACGTGGCTGGAGGTTTCTAGCCTGAGTGCCTGGTGTCTTCAGGCTCCTGTGACCACAGTGAGCCCCACCTTCGGTCTCTCTTGGGGTCTCCCCAGTTCTTGCCTTCCTGTAGAGATGCAGGCACCCTTGGTGGTCCCTGGACTCAGAGCCCTGGGGTGGAGATCAGTGTGGATACCACAGAAATGGCCCCCAAGATGGTCCTTGGAGGGACCGTGCTAATGAGGTCATCCTGCTTGCTTCCCAGACTGAGAAACTGAGGCCAGAAGTGTTGATGCAGTGGCCGCCCCATGCCTCTGCCTCGGGAGCCCCGGGGGCCGTGTGCCTTTTCCCGCCTCTGTTGGCAGTGGTAGGCGCCGTCCTGCCGGGGCCCTCTCCCAAGGGATTGGACCGTCTGCCTCTCTGCTGCTTTGTTCATTTTGCTTTTGTGTGAGAGGGAATTTTCCTCCCAGCATTCTGCAGTGCTTGCCGATTTCTTCTCACACCTCTGCGTGCGTGTGCACACCGGATCTGTGCCTGGCAGCCGCGCCGGCATGATCCCAGAAGCTGCCGCCCCCTCCCTCCAGCCCTTTCTTCTTGTTCCTTCATTAGCACCCGGTGCCTTGTGCATGACATCGTGGAGTGCGGTGGAGGGGGGAGGCTGAGTCCTCTGTCTTCTGGAAGCTGCCCTCAGTCTTCGGGAAACCCTTGGAGAGTTAAGGGGGACGCTTGGTTGGAGACACAGAGGCCACCTTCCATCTGGGTCAGGCATTCATTTCAGTTTTCTTTCTTTCTTTTTTTTTTTGGGCGTGCCGCGCGGCAGGCAGGATCTTAGTTCCCCGACCAGGGATTGAACCCGTGCCCCCTGCAGTGGAAGCGCGGAGTCCCAACCACTAGACCGCCAGGGAATTCAGGCATCCATTCCACTGATGAAGAAACTGAGGCTCAGAGAGTTTAAGGGATGGACAGATACCTCTAGCCCGAGGCCGTGCAGCTTCTTGCTTCCACATTGGGCTGCCCAGGAAGGCCCTTCCCTCATTTCCAGCCTCTGAGGTTGACAGGATCCCTCTTGATTCTAGTTACTCATCCTCTCTCGCCTCCAGCCTCCCAGCCTCTTACATGTGTTTGTTTTGGAGGGTCTGAAACACATACATTTCCAACACACCTACGTGGTATCATCTAATTCTCTTTGCAGAAATAACTGCTTTAAAAAAAAAAAAAAAGCCAGACAGCAAAAGAATGACTAGATTTTTTTTGGAAAATTGGGAGAATTAAGAAGGGTGCCAGGAAGAAAACAAATCACCTACAATCCCACGCTTTCCCAAGCCTTACTCGTGTCAGACATCACTAATTGATTGCCACCCCACAGTATAACTGGGTGTTCTCTGCAGGCACAACTAATCGATTTGGATTGGTACACATAGGAAGCCTGTCCTGTTTTCCCCTTTGAAAGGTTTCTCTTTTCTATCTTTCTTTTTTTTAAAAAAACATTTTAACGTGTCTCAAATCAGGGTGTAGTTGCTAATCGGGGTACATCGAATTTGTTAGTGTTTAGTTTTTCCACAGATGGCAACGGGTAATGGATGGCATATTACTGAAGAAGGCATGTTTTGCCTGGAGTTTATCCTTCTGACTTTGAGCTATGCTTGCCTGTGTGACACACGTGTGTAGGTTTTCCCTCTGTAACATGGGGGACTCCCACGTCGGCCTGTGGACTTTGTTTTAGAATCTGGTCTTTGAGCCTTGCAGACCGTCAGCATTTGCCGTGTCACCCACTGTCCCCTGGCGTGGATGCCCGTGTCTTGCTGTGTCACTTGCACCCATGGCAGACGTGCAGGTTGTGCCCTTTTCCATTTGTCTCTGCTAACACGTGGGCTCGGTTGTCTCATCTGGAAAGAGGGCAGGACCAGGTGTCCTTTAGCTGAATGTGTCACTTCTCCTTGGCGGTTGGCCCCAGGAATGTCCTCTGGCTGGACTGGGTCGGAGGGCCGGGAAAGGACGTGGGAGGGTCCGCGGGTACAGAAGCAGCACCGGGCAGAGGGCTCTGGCCCTGCCTCGCCGTGTGGGCTGCACTGTGGCGGGATGGGTGCTCACTGGTCTGTGTCCTCTGTTGCAGGACGTCGGGCTGCTTGAGTACCAGCACCACCCCCGTGACTACACCTCACACCTGTCGCCTGGCTCCATCATCCAGCCCCAGCGGAGGAGGCCCTCCCTGCTGTCCGAATTTCAGCCCGGGAATGAAAGGTGAGGAGGGGTTTGTGCGTCCATTGCTCAGACGGGGAAGTGGAGGCCTGTGCTCATGAAGAGCTCACAGGGTCGGTGTTAAACAAAGGGGTGTCAGGCTGTGCCCTTGTCCTGGTGCGGCTGTGACTGGGACAGGGCTGGGGATGGGCAGGGAAGAGCCACGTGGCCCTTGGACTTCCCGCTGTGAGCCTGCAGTGGCCTCTGGCTGTGTGGCCCAGGCAGGAGGGGGTGACCACCAAAAAGTAGGGGAGGCTGGGTTGCTGGTTGGGAGTGACTGTCCACAGCTGGGTGCACATGGGGAGCCCCCTTCCTCCCATCCCTTTGTCATCCCCTTTTCTCCGAGTCCTCTGCCATCCCTCAGCTGGCAGACTGGGCCTGTGGGCCTGCCTTGTCTTCCTTAAATCCAGGTGGGAGAGAGCAAGCCATACGGGTGGGGACCCAGTGAGGGGAGGGCCAAGGCCAGAGTGGGGCCCCAAGATGCCTGAGACAGTAACAGCTCTAATTGCTAAGAGTCGTGAGCTGCTGCTGCTTCTTTTCTTTTCTTTTTTTTTTTTTTTCGGTATGCGGGCCTCTCACTATTGTGGCCTCTCCCGTTGTGGAGCGCAGGCTCAGCGGCCACGGCTCACGGGCCCAGCCACTCCACGGCATGTGGGATCTTCCCGGACCGGGGCACGAACCCATGTCCCCTGCATCGGCAGGTGGACTCTCAACCACTGTGCCACCAGGGAAGCCCCTACTTCTTTTTTTTATGCTTGAAAATCTTTTATTGATCACACTATCATACTTCTTTGTGACAAAATTATGTATATAAATTTTTTTTAACATCTTTATTGGAGTATAATTGCTTTACAATGCTGTGTTAGCTTCTGCTTTATAACAAAGTGAATCAGTTATACATATACATATGTTCCCATATCTCCTCCCTCTTGCGTCTCCCTGCCTCCCACCCTCCCTATCCCACCCCTCTAGGTGGTCTACTGCTTCTTTTTGTCACACCACGTGGCTTGTGGGATCTCAGTTCCCTGACCAGGGATTGAACCCAGGCCACGGCACTGAAAGCCTGGAATCCTAACCACTAGGCCACCAGGGAACTCTCGAGAGTCCTGAGCTTCTAACATGCGATGGCCTACCGTAGGCTGCGGGCTGCCAGCGGACACTTAGACAGGCAGCCCTGCCTGCAGGAAGCCTACAGTCTAGCAGGGGAGATGCAACAAACACACAAGGTGACTCCAGAACGAGGCAGGTGACCTGTTTCCTGCAGGGCAGGGAAGGGCTACTTTTTGGCTGGAGAGGCCGCGAAAGGCCTCTCAGGGGACAGATGCTTGGCCACTAAGTAGCCAGCCGCTCAGAGAGCCGGGTGAAGACCTTCCAGGTGGAGGGAGCAACACGTGCAAAGGCCTGGAGGTGGGCATGTGCTTGGAGTGTTCCAGAAAGGCGAGGGGGCCGGGTGGCTGGGCTGAGCCAGGTGGCTGGGGGCCAGGAGGGTGAACTTCGAGGGGACTATGGGAGGGTTTGGAGCTTTGGAGGGCCAGGATATAACTTCCACCCTCAGATCCTTCCGGCCATGTGCAGTGATTCTAGGGGCAAGCAGGGACCGCTGAGGCTGGGCTGGCCCAGGGGCCCTGTCCCATCGTCTCTTCCTTCGTCACCTTGGTGAGGCTGCGAGGTTGGGGGATGGCCTAGGTGGGACCAGTGTTCCGGAGAGCTGGCCTGGGCCTTCTGTGCTGCTACAACTGCATGGAGGCATCCAGGGCCCCGCGGGGAGGCCACTGCCGCGGGCCATGGCTTCAGTCCCTCGGCACCGGGTGGTTTAAAACAGCAGAAACGTGTTCTCTCCCAGTTCCTGGGGGACAGAAGTCTGAAACCCAGATGCCAGCAGGGCCGCACTCCCTCCGAAGGCTCTAGGAGAGGACCTGTTCCCGGCCTCTGCCAGCTTCTGGAGGCCCAAGGTGTTCCTTGGCCTGCTGCTGCATTACCCCAGTCTCCGCCCCCCTCTGTGTCTGTGTCCTCGGCCCTTCTTAGGGGGACACTTGTCATCGAGTCTAGGTCCCAACTTAATCCAGTATGACCTCATCTCAGTGAATTACGTCTGCAAAGACCCTACCTCCAAAGAAGGTCACATTCTGATGTTCTGAGATGACATGAATTCTGGGGGGACACTAACCTATTATGGTGCCCTTTCCATGTTTCAGTGTGGACGCCACCTGCTTCCTGCAGGGCATCTTGTAATTGTGAAGCTGTTGGTTCTCAGGTGGGCAGGAGGGGCATCTTGTGACCTGGCTTTGGCGAGAGACGGGCCCCCCAGGGAGGAGAGGACAGCAGCATAGCCTCAGCCCACATTGCAGTCAGTAACATTCATTCAGCCTACACGCACTGATTGAACGCCTGCTGTATGTCAGGCACTAGACAGATGAATGTCCCTGCCCTTGTGGAGCAGACACTCTGGGACGGGGGAGGCAGCCACCAAACATGCGTGAACCAACAAGCAAATGGTGATGGCTGCAAACAAAGACAGAGAAAACGAGATGGGGTGAGATGGGGTATATCTGGTGGGCAGAGAGACTGCTGTTAGGAGGAGACGCCCCATGCACTGGGACAGGAAGGAGGAGAGGCAGCATGGAAGGAGCTGGTGTGGAAGTGTTCCAGCCTAGCCAGTGCACAGCCCCTGAGGCAGGAATGCAGTGGGCAGGGTGAACAAGGGCCAGACCAGGCAGGGCCTGAGGGTGGGGGGGAATGCGTTTGGATTCTATTCTAAGTTTATTGGGCAAAAAACATCAACTGGAAAAGCATTTCAGCAGGGGCAGTATTTGGGCAGGAGCTAGAGGTGGAGGCTGGGAGTCGTGGCTCAGCTGTGTGTGCCCAGGCAAGGCCATGGCCTCTCTGGGCCAGTTTCCTCCTCTGCAAACTGGGGAGGAGGGTTAAGGAGAGTTAGTTGGGAGTGATTAGGCTGGACAGCTCCTATCTCTGCATAAGGCTGCTGGGCTGACTTGAAAAGGAGGCAAGGCCAGGTTGAGCAGCCAGAGTGCTGTGATCAGCTAGTGATGTCTGCTTTGGGTGAGTGATTTGCAAACAGCATCACGTGTGTTATTGTCTGTGTTAGACCCACAGTGTTTTTCAGACTTTCCCCGTGAATCACCAGGGATCTTGTTTCAATGCAGAGTCAGATTCAATAGGTCTGGGGTGGCATTCAAGATTCTGCATTTGTAACCAGCCTCAGGAGGGGCTGAGGCTGCTGGTCTGGGGGGGCCACACTCAGTGAGGGAGCAGGGAATCCATCACCAGTACATTCTCTTGCTGTAAACATAGTTAGTGAATGCTGACTCGGAGGAAGACAGAGCTGTATTTGAGTCCTGCCTCTCTGTGTGCCCTTGAGCAGACGGGCACTCCTCCCGCAGGACGGGCAGCAGACGTGATGCCGTGTGCCCTTGCCCCCCACAGGTCCCAGGAACTTCACCTGCGACCCGAGTCGCACTCATACCTGCCTGAGCTGGGCAAGTCGGAGATGGAATTCCTGGAGAGCAAGCGCCCTCGCCTGGAGCTGCTGCCTGACCCCCTGCTGCGGCCCTCGCCCCTGTTGGCCGCTGGCCAGCCAGGGGGCTCCGAGGACCTGTCCAAGGTAAGGCCTGGCCTCAGCCGGGAGCTCCTCTGAGGGTTTGGGTGCTGCTGCGATTGGGCGGGGAACAAGGGAGGGGGTAGGCGTGCTGGGCTGGGGGGATGGCTTGGGCGAAGGCTGGGAGAAGGGCTGAGCCCGGGGCGTGCAGAGGCTGGGCAGCCAGAGGAGGGTCCAGGGACGAGCTTGGCTCCATGGGCCATTTCTTGGCTGGAAAGGGACAGCTTCCCCCACTGCCCCCTGCAGCTGCTGGAGTGTGTCCAGCCCGTGGGGACCACTGTGCCCTGGAGGGCGCCTGCATTTTACTCTTCTTTAAGCAGAAAGTCGAGCTGAGATGGAGGGGGAGAATGTGCACAGATTAAGCGCTCATGGTTTGCTGCTGAGAGAGGTTTTTCTGCTATTTCAGTGAACCTCAGGACCGTCCACGCTAGAAGCTCATTTGCTCTCTATCTAAACGGAGGAATCACAGCCAGTGGCCCAGATGCTTCTGTCCCCTGGGGTCCCCCAGCTGCCTCAGAGGCTGTCATTTCACTGTCACTGCCTAGGGTGGGGCAGGGACTGTGGCCGGATGATATGCTCATCCTTGGCCGGCTGCGTGATGGATGTCCTTTCCGCACGTGCTGAGCAGTGCGTTTACGCTCCTTCATGACCATGAGGACGCACATTAGCTCATTAACGGCCGCCCAGCTGCTGGGTGAGGTCAGTGCTCATCTCACTGCAGCACCAGTGGGGGTGGGTGGGGCCTGGGAGCCAGGACAGGGGAGGGAAGTGGCCCACTTGGACCTGCTGGATCCTCTTCTCTGCCCGACACTGGATTGGTGGGATTTCAGGCTGAGGCCAGTTCTTTATCGGGGGGCTGACAGGAAAGGGGTTTCCCGGGGCGGTCACGATGATGATGACAAGCTAACATGGAGGCCCTGACTGTGTGCCGGCCACTGTGCTGAGCGTGAGTGTCCTTCCATTGTGCCTTTCCAGCCTGATGAAGCCCGGTCTGCAATCACCTTTTATAGGCGGGGCCCCAGCCTAAGAGAGCCACTCACCCACGGTCACTGGGAAGTGGGGAGTGGGCCCTGAAGCCCAGGCAGCCCGGGTCTGTAGCCCAGACCTGCCCACCGGGCTGTCCCGCCTTGGGCTTCCCCTCTGGTCCCCCGTGCCTGCCATTCTGCCATCCCTGCGTTAGCCTACTCCTCATAGATTCCATCACTGCTCAGCCTCCTGGGAGGGATGTTGCCATTGGAAAAGCTATTCCCTGAAGTGGGTCTTGGGCAGTAGGGGAGTGGGGTGCATATGAAGGGGGGCACAGGGCCACACCAGGGATGCTTGATGTCCACCCCCCACGAGGGACCAGAGCCCCGAGTGGGCCATATCCCTGTGCTCATGTCTGGTTCTGCCCAGAGAACAGGCTGACGGGTGTCTCTGGACAGCCCTGTTGGGCCTCTGCTGCCTGCCGCGCATCTCTCCAGAACCGGGCTCTGAGTCCTCAGACCTGTGGGTCCATCTGAGGGTCTCCAGGCCTGACAGTGGCTCTGTGCTTGTCCTTCTTCTTAGGGCTCCCTGGGGATGCTTCCTCTCCCTCTGTGGGTCTTTCTCAGTCTTCGCTTCTGTCTCTGTTTGTCTCTGTGTCCCCGTGTCTCTGTCTTTCTCTGCCTGGGGTGTGTGTGTGTGTCTATGTCTGTCTGTCTCCGTATTTCTGTTTCTCTCTATCTCTGTCTCTGTGTCTGTCTTTCTCTCTCTTCTCTTCCTGGACCCCATGGATGTGGGGGAGTGATGGGCCCAGTGTAGGGGCCTGGCTGGACCAACTACGGTAATTGCTCCAGGCTGTTAAGAACATTTGGAAAGTATGAGCAAATTTTGGGCAAGGGAAGAAGCCAGGGGAGAAACACAACTCTGAGGGAGTTCAGATGTTTTTTGCATCTGCTGTGTAGGATTCAGCTGGGTACGTGAGACGGGAATTTGATGGGATTTTTTTTTTTTTTTTTTTAACAGCACCTCCCTCCCCACCGGCCCCGGCTGTGTTCCTTTTTCATATAAAAATATGAAATATAAAAATGTCCTGTTTTATAATGCTTCCGTGGCCTTCAGCCTCTGGAGTCCTGTGGCAACAGAGGCTTCCTTTGGAATTCACCAAACTTTGTTCTGGGACTTTAGAATCATCACAGACAGCACCATTTCTGAAAATCTTTGTCTGTTGGGGCCCCGTTGGCTGAAAGGGACAGAAAACCCATGTCAAACTGGTTTAGGCCGGAGTCCTGGCTCATATAACTGAAATTGAGGGGGTGTTGGCTTCAGGCACAGCTTGATCCAGGTGACACGTTACCAGGTCTCTATCTCTGTCCATTTCTTGGCCCTGCCATCTTGCACGTGGTCTTGGTGTATTAACAAGGAGAAAGTTTGAGTGTCCAGGCCTTCTTCTTCCCACATTCAAGGCCAAAAAAAAAGAACTTTCCCTCTGTCTCCACATTTCCAGGACAAAGCTGTTTATCTCCCTGCCTTTGACTGAGGCCCAGGCCTGTCCTGGAACCCATCATTGTGACTGGGGGAGAGGACTGTGGGTGCCTGAGGCTGGCCCTGCCCTTTCCTGGATCTGAGACAGGGGGAGCCCCAGTGGGTCCTCTCCAGCCCCCAAGGCTGTTGCTGCCTCTGTGTCTGTAATTTTACATAATGAGTTTTTCTGTTCCACGTTGGCCTGAATTTTTACACCAAGGGCGTCTGATGGGGAGAATGGTGCCGACTGCTACCTAGCGGTGACTGGTGAGGGTATAGGATTGTTGTTTTCCTCCTGTGGCTTTGGGCCTAAACGAAGGCCAGCAGCCATCGGGAGAACCATCTGGAGGCCCGCTAGCCAGGCTCCCTTGGTCCCATTCCTGGAAAACTCAGCACTGCAGAAAGCACCCTTCGCCCTTCAGGCTTGCATCATCGTCTATTCAGATTGAGGTGAAATTCACATAACATGAAGTTAACCACTTTGAAGTGAACAATTCAGTGGCATTTAGTATAGTCACGGTGTTGGGCACCACCTCTGTCTAGTTCCAGAGCATTTTCATCACCCCAGAAGTAAACCTGGTACCCATCAAGCAGTCACTTCCTCCTCGCAGCCCCTGGCAACCACCGATCTGTTTTCTGTCTCTATGGATTTGCCTGTTCTGGACACTTCGTATCAATGGGATCATGCGATATGTGGCTTTTTATGTCTGGCTTCTCTCACTCAGCATCATGTTCTTAAGGTTCATCTGTGTTTTACCATGCGTCTGTACGTCACTCTGAATCATATTCCATTGTATGGAGAGACCACACTTTATCTGTCAGTTGACGGATCTGCCTGTGTGGTTTTGCTTAGAATAAAAGCTAAGCCTGAACCTTAAGGAAGAAGTCATTGAAGAAGATGGATTTTCCCCATCAAGAATTTAAGAAAAAGTTTCCAGCAACTTTTCCAACAGTTGCTAGCGGTTGCCAACTGCTTCGTCTCACTCCTGCGCTGCTCCTGTCGGGTTTGGGGATGGAAACCTTCTTTTTGCTCATGTCATTTTGAGAATTATCCCTGGGCTGGATGAACTGTTTCAGGGTGTCCTGGCCCCGAAAGCCTTCTGTCCACAGCCCTTGTTCTTGCTGTGCTCCTCTCCGTCCCTTCTCAGTCCTGGTGGAAGATCAGAGGTGGGCAGAAGAGTGGCTTCCTACAGCAGGTAGCAGGACTGGGCTCCAGGAACCATATTGCCAAAGCCTTTTGTCTCAAGAAGCCTGAGAAATGGGACTTACGTGGTGGCACGGTGGTTAACAATATGTCTGCCAATGCCGGGGACGCAGGTTCGAGCCCTGGCCCAGGAAGATCCCACGTGCCGCGGAGCAGCTGAGCCCGTGTGCCACAACTACTGAGCCTGCGCTCTATAGAGCCCGCGAGCCACAACTACTGAGCCCGCGCGCCTAGAGCCCGTGCTCCGCAACGAGAAGCCACTGCAGTGAGAAGCCCCGCGCACTGCAACGAAGACCCAACGCAGCCACCCCCAGCAAAAAAAAGAACCCTGAGAAATGATTGAGGCTGTGGAGGGAGACCAGCCAAGTGCCCTGGGGCACAGAGGGAAGGGGCGGATCTCAGTTAAGGGCTGGGGGAGGGGGCGTGGATGGGGGGGGTCTGATTTCAGGTGGCAGAAAGGTGCAGTTAGGAGAGGGAGTGGCTGGTACAAAGGTCCGGAGATGCCACGGTGCGCAGCCTGCTTCTGGTCTGGCGTGTGTGGGGTCAGGTGCCTGCAGCCCCTGTGTCTGCCCTCCGCCCTCCTATCTGGGAGCAGTTAGGGCCAAACACACACACACACACACACACACACACACACACACTCCTTCTGAGTATTTCTCTAGGGGATCTGTCTTCTGTGCACAGTTTTGCCTCTAATTTCAGGGGGTCTTACACCCTGGAAGGGATCTTACTCTTGCTTTTCTGCCCAGACACATGGTTCTGAGGGATGAATGAATGCATGGTGGCGACCCCGCTTCTGCTGTGGGACCCCCAGCAACCTGGTTGCATGCTCTGCCTGCTTCTGGAGAGTTCTGAATGAGGCCTGGTCTCTCCCGTCCTGTGCCCTCCAAGCCAAGGCTCCATCGCTTTGTGGCTGGTGACCTCGGGCACGTCGTTGAATCTCGCTGGACCTTAGTTTCCTCATCTGGAAAATGGGGAAAACCATATTTTCACTTCCAGGGTGGGCTGTGACAATTATGTGAGTTAAGAGCACAGGTTGGCAAACTCGGCAAGCTCCAACCTGGCCCTCAGCGTGGGTCTGTAAATAAAGTTTTATTGGCACTTAGCCATGCCCATTCTTTCGTGTCCTGTCTGTGGCTGCATTCCCACTACAGTGGTGGGTGAGTAGTTGGGACAGAGGCCGTCTGACCTACAAAGATTGAAGTGTTTTTCCACCTGGCCCTTTACAGAAAGTGTGCCAACCGCTGGCTTAGAGCTGTGCCAGGCCTGTGCCTGCAGGTTCCCGTACCCTCATCTGTGCCATGGGGATGCAGTGGCAGCCCCCTGGGAGAGCCGCAGCCGGGGCCAGGGTGTGGGGTGTGCCGAGGACTGGGACGGTGCCTGGTTCGGTTTCCTAGGCGTCCCCGAGGAGTGTGGAGGCCCACCTCAGAGCCATGGGGCAGGGCCACATCAGAGCTGTTGAAGGGCTTGAGATCTTTTCTGCCTTTGCCCCCAGGGCTCTGGGTGTGTGGAGGGCCTGGGAGTCTCGACGCCAGCTCTCCCACGTCTCAGATGGCAACGATGAGGCCAGGGTGATCCCCAGACACTGGAGCCCTGTGGGCTTCGGTGGTGTGTGTGTGTGTGTGTAGGACCAAGACCCCGAGGCCAGGAGGGGTGGACTTAGAATGGCACAGGCTCTGCTCAACTCGAGCTGGGGGGGTGGGGTGGCACTTGGCAGCCCTGGGGCTGCAGTTGTCCCCGGGAATAATGTGTCCTCTGTCCTCCGGCTGCAGCTGCCTTGGGGGTGGGGAGGCAGCGGCCTGGAGCTCCTCCTGGGGCCTCCTCTGCCAGCAGCTGCTGGCTTGGCCTTGAGGATGGCACAGGGCGGGGCTGGGTTTGGGGGCAGGACAACCCCAGCCAATGCCTGTGGAGCTCGGACAGTGTGCCAGGCTCTGAGCTGAGCGCTCTGCACATATTAACTCATTCAAGCCTCACATCAGGCAGGAGGTGGGACTCGTCCCATTGTACAGATGAGGAAACGGAGGCAGATGACCTGCTTGTGGTCGTGATGATGCTGGGAGGTGGCAGAGTGGGTGGGGATTTGAACCCGGGGCTGTACAGGTGAATGCTCCGGGACAAGGACTGGGTTTTATTTTTTTAATTGAGCATCCAGCACAGCTTGGATGCTCAATAAACTTTTGTTGGTGGAATGAAGGAGTCACCGAATAACTCAATGAAGGATTCCCTTGTTTGTTTACCACATTTTTGAAAGCAACTTCATTACACAAAGAGTAATACTCAGTGAAGGAAAATCAGAAAAACGCTGGTAAATTAAAAAGAAGAAAGTGAAAATACCCGCCTTCTCCCCCGCTGCCCCGGTAACTACTTTTGACATCTCTGTATCCCGTTCTCATAGTTTTCCTGTGTTTGTGTATATTGCCTACACAACTGGGTTTGCACTGTGTATGATGTTCTGTAACGTGCTGGTTTGGACTGAGCATCGTGAATCAGTGTTCACGGAGCATCAGTCTGGAGGTCGTGGGTCTTGGTTCTCGAGGAGTTTGGTCTGGTGGGAGGGCACAGACGGGGTAAGTGGGGTAAGAGAGAGGTGTGTTATGGGGAAAGGAAAGAGGGAGGGCTTCACAACTTGAGGGACGGTTGGGGAAACTTGCGTGTAGGAGGGTAAAAAGGATCTGCACTTTGGAAAAGGCTGGGGAAGGAACACCTGGCAGGAGGACCAGTGAAGGCAAAGACAGAGAGGTGGGATCAGTAAACAACCCTGTATTTGGCACATGGGGGCTGGCACGACAGATGCCCGGTGTGTTGGTGCCTGAAGTCATGGCTGGAAACTTGTGGTTTTTGGGGGGATGGGGGTGCCCCCTGCGCTGATTCCACACCTGTTCTTCCTCCACCACAGGACCGCAGCCTGACAGGCAAGCTGGAGCCGGTGTCTCCTCCCAGTCCCCCACATGCTGACCCTGAGTTGGAGCTGGTACCTCCACGGCTCTCCAAGGAGGAGCTGATCCAGAATATGGATCGGGTGGACCGCGAGATCACCATGGTAGAGCAGCAGATCTCCAAGCTGAAGAAGAAGCAGGTGCGTGTGGGTGGGGCGATGGTGGCTCTCAGCTCCCGATTCAGCAGTGGCTTCCGCTGAGAAGGTAACAGCACTAGGAGTTATAGCAGTTGTGAACGTGTGCCTAGCACGGCCCATTGTACTGGCTCATTTTTATGCCCTTTACGTTTATTGGACAAGAGAGCTGTTTTGTGTGGTGCTGTCCGAGGGAGCTTTCTGCAATGACGGAAATGTTCTAGATCTGCACTGTCCACAATGGTAGCCACTACCCGTATGTGACTGTTGAGCCCTTGAAATGTGCCTAGTGCAGCTGAGGAACTGAATTTTTAATGTCGTTTCATTTGAATTGAAATGAAATTTACACTTGAATGGCCACGTGTGGCTACTGTACTGGGATGGCACAGGAACGATGGGTGGGAGGTCAGCATTTACAGCCAGGCTGTCCAGACATGTGGGGTGGGCAGTTACTTCTCTGTGCCTCACTTTCCTCATCCACAATGTGGGGGGAGATATCACGTGACTCTGACCCTGGCTCTGGAAGCTGTATGAGCTGGGCCTCCTAACTCTGCCTTGGAACATTCACCTCTCTGAGCCTCGGTTTCTTGTCTGTAAGATGGGCACAGATGTGACACCACCTCTTAAGGTTGTGAGGAGCGAACAGAGTCATGTGGTGAAAAGAAGTCCTCGTTGTCACTGTCGAAACCAAAAGAAAAGTTAACGTAAAGATTAATATTATTAACTTTATAATTTTAGTTTTAATATTAATTGATAGAAAGTTAGTTGATAATCTGCCTTTTCCTGGGTCTCCTCCTGCTTCCGTCTGTGGCATCTTCAGGTGTCTGCTCAGATGTCCCCTCCACAGAGGGATCCGCCCTAGCCTTTACAGGAGTCCTCATGCCCAGCAATCCTCTACCCTGGGGGTCAGCAAATCCAGCCAGATCTGGCTCGGTGCCTGTTTTTCTAAATAAAGTTTTATTGGCACACAGCCACGTCCATTTGTTTACACATCATCTGAGGCTGCTTTTATGATACAGCCGCAGAGCTGGGTGGTCACGACAGAGACTGTGTGGCCAACAGAGCCTAAGATATTTACTTCCTGGTCCTTTACGGAAAAAGTTTGCCACCCCTGCTCCAGCCCGTTATCCTGCCTGATGGTGTCACCATTTGAACTAATACATATTTTGCTTTGTGACACTGTGGTCGTCTCACGACAACGGTGTAAAAGCAGAGTTCTTGTCTCCTGTTCCCTGCTGTGCTCCTAGCAACGCCAGCATGTAGTAGGTGCTTCTTAAAAACTGTGGATTGAGATAGTGTGGCACATGTGTTGACCCTGGGGGAAGCAGGGTCACACCCGATCCCCGCCAGGTAAGGAGGTATGGGCTCCATGGAGGTTCAAGGACCCACTCTGGCCACCATGGGCAGTAGAGGGAAGGCTGGTGAGAGATGCTTCCCGGAAGCCAGTTCAGGGCTATGTGAGTGGAACTGGAAAGATGTGCAGTGGGAGGGAGCATTGATCCCAAGAGGCCTCGGGGCTGTCGTTCGCCTGGGGGGACCTGAGGATGGTCCAGAAGCTGGACTGGTCAGTGAGGCTTGGCCAGCTGGGGGTGGTAGGTGGGTTTCCAGGATGGCAGCTCAGCATGTAGGGGGGACCGGGCCCCGGTTGGAGTCAGGCAGGCGTTGCCAAGGCCCGTGGAGTGCTGGGACCTTTAGTCCCCCTGGGCCTGGCCTTGGGCCCAGGCTGAAGCCACAGGCCATGTGCACACGTTTGTGACTGCAGCCAGAAGCCACGTGGCTCAGGGCAGCCCTCGATAGATTGTTGGGTTTTAATTCCACTTTGGCATTTTTCTTTTTTAACTAAAATTCACAAAATATGGCTCATCTTAAGGTGGACAACCCAGCAGCCTTTAGTCCGTTCACAGCGTTGTGCAACCACCCGTTCTATCTAGTTCTAGTTCCAAGACATTTTCATGACCCCAAAAGGAGGCCCCGTACACAGTCGCAGTCACTTCCATTTTCCCGTCCCCACCAGCCGCTAATCCGCTTTCTGCCTCTATGGATTTGTCTGGACGTTTTCTGTAAGTGGGATCAAACACTGTGTGGCATTTTGTGTCTGGCATCTTCCACTCAGCATCATGTTTTCAAGGTTCGTCCATGCTGCAGCCTGTGCCAGTGTTTCATTCCTTTTACTGCCAAGTAATATTCCACTGCATGGATGGATGGACCACGTTTGTTTATCCGTGCATCAGTTGATGGACGTTTGGGTTATCTCCACCTTTTGACTATCGTGAACCACGCCGTGAACTTTTGCGTTCATGTTTTTGAGCACCTGTTTTCAATTCTTTGGGTCTGTACCTAGGGATGGAATTGCTGGGTCCCGTGGTAACTCTGTGTTTAACGTTTGGTGCCTCAGGGAGGGGCACGTTCACTGACTGGCGAGAATCTCCTTTCCGGCTGTGTATGCCTTCCATTTCTTGGCTTAGTTTGTTTAGCACTGTTTGGAGGGATTTCAGTGTTTTGGCAGGTGCTGGCTGCCCTTCTGAAAGCTACCAACAGGGGTCACTGTGGGACTGAGGCAGCTCGGCTCAACCCTCCGGGCCTTTGTGCCAGCAGAAGACAAAACGATCTTCTGGCTCTTTCTGCGTTGCTCTCCTCTTGGCCGTGTTTTTGAGTTCATAATGGTTTGCTCCATGGTCATGGGCAGGATGTGTGAGCCTTGTGAGCAAAGAACAGTGTTCTCATCTCACTCAAGATGCCCTGTCAGATTGTACGCCTGGGCACTGGCCTCCTGTGTGACCTTGGGCCAGTGTCTTAAGCTCTCTGGTCTTTGCTTTGCCTTTTGGGTATAAAGCAGACAGCAGCATGAAGGGAAGTCCTTTATGGTGTTTGGAGGAGGGGGGTCCAGTATGAAGACCGCAGGGCAGATGACGGTAACGATGATGATGAGAAGCTGCCTTTTAGGTGCTGAGTGCTTTGCGTGCATCAGCTTGTTTAATTCTCATATCAACTCTCTAGGATAGAAACTTTAATTATCCCCACTTTCCAGATGAGGAAAGTGAGGCTCAGGAGTTTAGCAAGCTCCCAAGGTTACATAGCAAGTAAATAGTAGAAATAGTGTTCTGGTCCGGACAGTTTGGGTCCAGAGTCTCCACAGCCTCTCCTGAGGATGACGGTACTGACGGTGGAAATAATGGATAACGGCTGGCCTTCAGCGAACCCCCAGTCTGCACAGTACATACCTTAACTCATCGGGGAGGCACAGCCACGAGCCCCACTTTACAGATGTGGAAGCTGAGGCACAGCGGAGTTAATTAAGCTGCTCGCTGATGCTCACCTAGCTGATAAATCACCAAGGTTGGACTTGAACCCAGGAAGGCTGGCTGCAGAGCCCGGAGTTGGCCCTGGTTGGGCCCTCCCCTTTGGGAGCTGGGGCCTCTCCGCGGCTCGGAGTCCCTGCGGGTGACTCAGGGGAAATGGTTAGCAGCCTGACTTCCTGTGTGGGGCCACCAGCCCCGCTGCGCAGGGGTGCCGCCCTCCCGCCCAGGGGCAGGGGGCGCTGTCTCTCCTTCCTCCTGCTGGCGTGCTCACCACTCCACTCTCCCCGCTCGCTCCCCACAGCAACAGCTGGAGGAGGAGGCCGCCAAGCCACCGGAGCCCGAGAAGCCCGTGTCGCCACCACCCATCGAGTCGAAGCATCGCAGTCTGGTGCAGATCATCTACGACGAGAACCGGGTACGCCCTGACCTGCCCCGCAGAGCCCCTACACCAGCTTCTCCTGCTCTCCCTGTGCCGGCCACCAGGTGGGATGCAGGTGTCGCCGTGAAGGGCCTGGCTGTCTCCCGGGGCCTTGGTGTTCCCATCTGTGAAATGGGAACCTGTATGACCCCCACCCCCACCCCCCCGCAAACCTGGGTTTGTGTGTGGGAGGGGGAAAGGGTGGCCAGTGGAGACCCGTCTTGGTGTGGCTGTGGTTTGTTCTGCTCAGACATGCCGACTGGTGTGGACCGTGGCTGGCCTGTGGGATGCAAATGAAAATGCAGGCATCAGGTCATAGGAGAGCTTCAGGGGCCAGTTGATCAGCGGGGGGAACGGGCAATCACTTAGGTACTCATGCAGAAGAAATTCCTGTAATGCAGAAAACAATAGTAATATTATTCATCACGACAGCAAACATTAGTTGAACAGCTCCTCCAGGCGGCGATGGGCCAGGTTTTTTACATAGCAGTCCTCAGAGGGTAGGTATGGTGATTGTTTCCATTTAACACAGGGAGAAATTGAGGCCCAGAGAGGTTAAGTGACTTGTCCAAAGTCACACAGCTGGGAAGCGGTGGACCTGGGATTTGAACCCGCGGGCCATCAGATCCCGGGGCCTGATTCGTCAGCACTGACTGGCCTCTGCTTACATTTAGCCCTGGAAAGGGCTGTTGGATGGTTGAACGCAGGGTCTGTAGCAGACGGTGGGGGCTTATAGAGATCTGTGGAGGGCAGCTGCTGGGTGTCTGGAGGGGGAGGGGCTCAGGGTACCCAGAGCAAAGTGTCTCCCAGGGGCTGAACCCCAAGGCTTGAGCTGCTCTAGAGCCTGGGAACATGTGATTGGTGCCTAGGGCTGTAGCTCCAGGCAGGAAGCTACTGGATCAACTGGTGGCTCTGCCTCCACCTCTTGAAGCTGCAACAGATGCAGGATGAGACTGAACCTGCTGGAGGCCTGGGAGCTGTGTGCTGGGCCTTGCAGGGCCGGTCACCCTTCCATGCCCTGGCTCCCTACCCCAAATAACACTAATAACAATCACAATGATAGGAGAACTCAGGGGCCACGTGTGCTTTAGCCAGATGTCCTGGGTTCACATCCCATCTCTACCACTTCCTGGCACTGTGACCTTGGGCAAATTAATTAAGTCTCCCTGCAACCCATGTTCCTTACCAGTAAAATGATGATAATTATAGCACCTACCTTATACCATGGTGTGGGGATTAAATGAATTCATTATGTAGTGCCCTTAGAACAATGCCTGGCACCATGTAGGTGCTAGCTGGCACTATTAATTGTTGTCATTGTTGTAGTCTTTGTTATTCTTTTCTTCTTGTTATTGTTTATATTTTGCATGATTTCATTTATTCCTCTCCAGACCCATTTAAGATAGGTACTATTATTCTCTCTATTTCACTCATAAAGAAGCCATGGCATTAAAAAAAATAAATAAGTAAAGAAGCCGTGGCTCAGAGAGGGAAGGTGACCTACCTGAGACTGCACAGCAAGTGAGCTTTGAGGCTGGGGATCGGAGCCAGGGTTGAGTTGGCTCCAGGAGCCTGTGGTAGGGGGGACAAAAGCAGAGCCCCAGGCAGCCCCTCTGCCTGCCCTCCCTGATCCTTGCGTGGGAAAGCAGGCACAGTTCCTTCTAGCAGCTGTGGTGGCAAGTTGATGGCTTTGCCCAGGATGTCACCACAGTGCCCTTGGCCCTTTTTGGGGGCTCAGTCTTTTGGGGGCCGGCAGACTCTAGCAGGCTGGAGCCCTCAGCCCTCCCCAGCCAGACTCGAAGGCACAGGCCTTTGGTGCCCCCTGTGGGAAATTGGCTCCACGTTCCATCCCAGCCACTCGTCCCCACTTCCCTGGGGGTTTGCCTAAGCAGTAATTTGGGGGGGTCCCCTCCGGGTCTCACCAGGTTCTCCCCAAAGAGCTATAGCTACAGATCTGATTGGTCTTTGGTTCCTTGGCCTCAGCACTCCCCCTCCCCCAAGAGCAGTTAAGACACTCCTTCCCAGGTCTTACCCTGGGTGGTCTCCCTGCCAGAATTCCCGCTTCCTCCTGCCCTGATTTTCTGCAGCTCTGTGTGAGGGAGGGTGGTGGGTGGGCCTGGATTCCAGTCCAGCCTGTGCCCTCATGAGCTGGGTGGTTTATTTCACTTCCAGGCCTTCCATCGTCCCGGGTCCTGGCCACAGTCTTTTTTTTTTTTTTCTTCATTTTAAATAAATTTATTTATTTCATTTTTGGCTGCGTTGGTCTTCGTTGCTGCACGCGGGCGTTCTCTAGTTGCGGTGAACTGTGGCTACCCTTCATTGTGGTGCGCGGGCTTCTCATTGTGGTGGCTTCTCTTGTTGCGGAGCACAGGCTCTAGGCTCACGGGCTTCAGTAGTTGTGGCGCGCGGGCTCAGTAGTTGTGGCTCGCGAGCTCTACAGCGCAGGCTCAGTAGTTGTGGCGCACGGGCTTAGTTGCTCCGTGGCATGTGGGACCTTCCCGGACCAGGGCTCGAACCCATGTCCCCTGCGTTGGCAGGCGGACTCTTATCCACTGCGCCACCAGGGAAGTCCCCCTGGCCACATTCTTGAGGCCACAGAGTTGATGTGGCTGAGATGGTGACTGGAAGGGCTTTGTAAACTGTGAAGTGCTGTGCCAGGAAGGGTCCAGGAAGTCAAGATTCTTGGGTACAAGAGGCAAAAACTCAGCTCAGACTGGTTGAGGCTTAAAGAGGGGTTATTGAGTCTCGCGATGAAAGTTGGTGTTAGTTTACTTCAAGTATGTGTGGACTCAGGTGCTCAAACAAAGATGTTTGGGAGCGCTCTGTCCCCACCTCTGCTCTCTCTGTGCCAGTGTCATTCCCCGGCGGGGTTTCCCAGGACATGGAGAAATGACTGCCCGCAGCTCTAGGCCCACTGACCACTCCCAGGCCAGGTGGGAAACTCTTCCCAGACGTCTCAGCAACAGTCCCAGGGTTGGCTCTCATTGGCTGGCTGGAGTCACGAGCCCACTTCTCAGCCAGTGGAGGCCAGTGGATTTGAGTACGCTGATTGGTCAGGGCTGGATCTTAGGCCAACCTCTGGAGTCTGGTGGTGGAGTCAGCCCCCTCCCCACCCTGCCCCAGGGACTAGATAGAGGAGGGGGGCGCTTCTCCCAAGAGGAGGTCAGGGGCAGTGGAGCAGAGGCTGGCGGGGCCTATGCAGCCTGTGCCCCCGACCCCGGGCTGGTGCTTACCAAGTTGGGGTCCCAGAGCACAGGCATTGTCCTCTCTCCCCCGCAGCGCCTCAGGCTGGGGGCTTTATGCCCATTTATGCTGATTTCATCCTGATGGGGTTCTGACAGTAAGTGGGAGTCACTGGCCTTCCTTCAGCACTTCTACTCCATATTTTCAGATGAGGAAATAGAAGCCCTGGTTAATTTCCCCGCGGCCTTTCAGCTAGTGAGTGTCGGGCTAGGACTCCAGCCCTGGTTCCTGGGATTCTGAGACCAGGCCTCTGCCTGGTATGTTCAGGTGCGCAGGGCGCATCACACTTATCCTGTCCATTCATTCATTCATTCAGCAGCCGTGTAACTGGACATCTGCTCTGGGCCTCCCACTGTTCCAGGCACTGGGGGCGCAGTGGTGACCTCGGCCCCAGCCCACTCATGTTGGCTTTCTGTTGGGGGGAGACGGAATCACACTCAAGCCATCACATGCAGGCACAACGAGGGCCTGAGGAAGTTGCCCCTCCTTGTCCCGATCCCCCTTTCTTTCCTTTCATCTCTGCCTCACTTTGCCCCAGCCCCGTTGACCCTTGTGCTTGCTTGACTGGGCAGGCGTGCTCTTGCCTCAGGGCCTTTGCACTGGCTGCGCCCTCTGCCCGCAGCTCCTTTTTCCCGCTGGGCTCACTCTGTCACTCTTTCAGCTGTTTGATCAAATGTCCCCTTTTCAGCCAAGGCCCATTTTGACCCTCTGTTTAATCCTGAAAACCGTCAACGCCTCCTCTCCCTGGCTTTAATTTTGTCCTTTGCCCTTGTTCCCACTGGACATAATTCATATTTTCTTGTTTATTGTGTTTATTGTGAACAGAGGCTCTGTGAGGACAGGGATATCTGTCTTTCTCTCCCAGCTATATCTCTAGCACCTAGAACAGTGCCTGGCACACAGTAGGTGCTTACTAAATGTCTGCTGAACAAATGAATGAATGGCAGAGGGTAGGGAGACTCTTCCTCCGGAAGAGTCCTCTGGTTTGGGGGCTGTGGGGACTGGCCTCTGCCCCCAGTGAAGGCTGGCGGGGGTCCCCCTGCCTGGGCTGAGCCTCAGGGGCCGGAAGCCGAGTGGGCAGGAGCCCCTCAGATGCCTTGGGCAGGAACAGCCAGGACTTACTGCCCCTTGGGGGATCAATCGGATTAAATTTTAATCCTCCTTCCTTTCCTGCTGGTTCCTCTGAGAGGCGGACACAAGGGTCTGTCTCTAAATGCCCCACCGGCTGGAAAACGCAGCTTCCCACCAGGCAGGGCCTGCGTGGCTGTTCTGCAGACTGGGCTCTGGCTCATCATCCCTTCGGGGCACGAGGACGAGGCGTCAGCGCGCATAGGGTGGGGAGGGGGGGTGGCTGCGTGGCGGGGCCGGGCAGGTGCACACAGATGGCAGAACAGGAAACAGAGTTCTTCTAGGCCTTGAGGGGCAGGAACGGGCGCTGCAGGGCCAGGACTGGGAAAGGCCTCTTGGAAGCAGTGGGTGGGCCGTTGCCCCGAGGAGGGCATTCGGGCGTGGGGGTCACAGCTCAGGCGAAGGCTCACAGAGGAGACAGGGTCTCCATTGATCTTCAAAGGGAATGTGTCGGGGGTGGGAGGTGGAGGTCTGGTGGGTCTGGGAGGATGCTCACACTTTGAGTTTGGGTAAAACAAACACAAGCGGCATTCGTCAGCGCTAGCAAAGGATGTGTAATTAAGGGACAACTGGCACAGCGCTGGTACTCTAGGAATTTAGGGCAGTGAGCAATCCAGGTAGACGTCCTGGGGGAGACTTGAGCTAGGTGTGCACGATGGGCTCTGTTGGGAAAAGGTAGAAGGATATTTGCAGTGGAGAGGACTGTGGCCTGTCCAAAGATGGTGAGGAAGCAGAACTCATGGAGGCCCTCTGATGGCTGAGGGTGAGAAGGAAATCAGAGAGTAGGACCCAGGTCCTCTTTGGTCTTCGATTTTAAGCATCTTACTAGTAAAGTTTTTTATCCATTGTGCTTATGACTAAGCGGGACAGAGACGAGCAATTCTCTTGGTAATGACCAAGACTGTGAAGCATTTTGTAGAGCATTTTGGGGGTCCAGGCACCCTGATTCTCAGCTTCAGACTCCCTTCCCACCCGAGTCATGATTCGGGGCTTTCAGAGCAGCGGCTCAGGCCCCGTGCCGAGCCGGGCTCTTGCCTCTGCCTCTGCGTCTGGCCGTCCTAACTGCTCCTGGCATCCAGGGCTTCCTCCACATTCCTCTGCCTACAGGGAGCGTTGTCCTAACGGACTTGTGAACAGGAGTCCACGAATTCCGCCTCACTCACTCAGTCGTCTCCGTCACACACCCGGGAGGGCTCTGGAAGGGGTCTTCCGGCTGCTGGTACAGACGAGGACACCGGGCCTCGGGGGTAACTGCTCCCCGAAACGCTGTAGCACTTGGCAGCTGGACGCGGTGTGGAGGGCTGGTCAGCGGGGGCCTAGAGGGAGATAGGGGCTGGGCTCCTGGGCTTCCTAGGTAGGTGGGTGCTGCCTTCACTGTGCAGTAGAGGAGGGTGAGGCCTGGAGCTCAGGCTGGAGTAGGCAGCTGACGAGCTAGAATGGGGGCTCCAAGGGGCGGGGCGCCGGCCAGGGGGCTGGTCAGCGTGAGGTCCGGCCGCCCTGCTCATCAGGAGCTGGGATAGTGTGTGTGTGTGTGTGTGTGTGTGTGTGTGTGTGTATGTGTGTATGTGTGTGTTGGGGGGTACACGTGCACACGTGTGTGGGTTCGTGTATAACTGTGGAAAGCTGTGCTCATATGTGTGCAAATTGTGTGCGTGGCTCAGCAGCGGTAGAGCCCGTGACTTCTATGCATTTGTGCATCCATGCACATATATATGTGGATACACGTGTGTTTGGGTCAGCACGTGTGGGCGCAGCTGTGGTTATGTGTGCATGGATACGCCCGGGCGTTTGTGGGTACACTCGTTAGCTATGTGGTATGTGTAGAGGCACGTGAGTGGCTGTGCGCACGTGTACGCAAAGTGGCTTGCATGGGGCACGTGTGTGACTGTGTGTTTATACTTTGTGCACGTGTCCACTTGGGTACACTAGTGTATTTGTGCATGCTGTACACATGCATGTGTGAAGGCGTGTGTGTGTGAGTCGTCTGGTATGGCACACGTGTGTATATGTTTGTGGTTTTATAGATGTAGACGTAGTATTTGGTCATGTGGGTCCACGGGGCTTGTGTGCACCTGTCTGCACAGGTGACTAAGGTCTTTCGTGCCCCAGGTGCTCTGGCCCCCGGGAGGCCAGGCCGCTCGGACCCTGGGGTCCCCAGCAGGAGGAGTGCCGTCTCCCTAGTGAGACCCCAGCCCGAACCCCCAGTGTCAGGCAAGAGCCCTGGCGGCGGGTCGAAGCCAGGGGCGGGAGGACTGTCCCGTCCTGTTGGCTTGTGCTCCTGGTTTGTCCCCTGCAGCTGAGCAGGGTGACCTCAGGCAGTGACTTCCCAAAGGCTAGGCTCTGTGGGAGACCCCGTGGGCCTTGGCGAAGATTTTGGCTTTGGTTCTCGTGGTGGCGAGAAGCCGTCAGCCGAGCGGGTGGGAGGGAGTTTCTAGTGTGGGTCTGAATCTGTGACCGTGCTCCATTCCAGGGTGTTGGGGGGAGCCTCCCCTCCATTTGAAGAGGGACATTAAGAAAGAAGTGACAGCATACACTTTGTTCCTCGCAGAACTTCCTTGTAAAAGTCCTGGGAGTTTGGTACCCGGGGTGAGCGCGGCTGTCGCGCGGTGGGGGGAGACTAAGGTCCAGGTGGGTGAAGCGACATGCCGAGGGTTAGAGCAGAGTGGACTCCCAGACGCGGGCCCCTGCTGGACAGATGTGTGTTTCTCGAAAGGCCTGTCTGTCTGGGGGAGGGGCCCAGGAGGCAGGACATCCCCGCCAGCTCCGCGAGAGCTGACAGCAGATTTCGTACCCACCCCACACCCATACAAGCTGGACCCGTGAAGCCGGGAGCGGGAGTGTGGTAGCATGAGGTGGAAGAAGTGTCCCCACGAAGACGTGAAGAGGTGGGGTGCCGGTTCAGGGCCTGCCTGTCCCAGCCTTTAGCTGCCACTTGAGCTGCGTACTTTGGGTCGGCTGTGTGACCCCAGCCTCAGCTTCCTTGTGTGCAAATGGGGCTGATGCTAGAACCTTCCGCAGAGGGTTCCTGCAGGAATCCACACAGATGGGGCTTCTAGAGGATCCAGCCCCGGCATGTGTAGGGGGTCACCTGGTGTGAGCTGTGGCCTTGTCGTTATTGTTGACAGCAATAATCATTAACAGCCGGCCCTTACCCAGCTCCCACCATGTGTCAGATCCTGATTTTCGCGCGGTGCGTGTGTCAGCTCATTTAATTCTCTTAGTAGCTGCATGGGGCGGTGCTGATGTTATCCCCGTTTCCTAGATGAGGAAGCTGAGGCTCAGGGGTGGTGAAGGGACTTGCCCAAGACCACGCAGTTGGCAAGTGGGTCAGAGCCCAGCCTGGCTGGCCGTGTAGCCTTGCTCTTGGCCGCCCCGCTGCCCCGTGTTCCAGTGTTGCGGCATCTTTAGGACTGTTCTGTGGCAGGTTTCTTCTGGGTGAATCGTAGGTGTGCAGCCTTTTGGAAACTGAGTTGTGTTAAAAGGCCCCAGGGCCGCTCAGGGCTTAAGAGCAGAGCCTGGGGGAGGGTCTGTTAGGGAGCAAAGGAACTCTCACACCAGGTGCATGACGGAGAGTTGGTGGCTCAGGGTGCACCTGGTCGCCTGGGCTCCCTGTGGCTTTGGCAGGTAAGGAAGGGGCTCCTCCCTGGTCTCTTCTCCAGGGGCTACAGGAAGCCCCCTCCCCAGGTGCCTGTGTTCCTGAGACAGTGAAGCTGTGGTTGAAGATGGAATGCACTCTGGTTCATACGACACAGACAGGCTTCTAGAGGCCCTATACGGGTCCCAGATCTGAGACCCAGGCCCAGTCGTGTGATGGGGCAGTTTCCAGTGGCCCAGTTGCTCCAGACCTGCCCTTCCTATGTTTGGCATCATTCCTTTATCTAGATGGGCAGTTGCTGCTGATCCCGACAGAGCCTCATAAATGCACACAAACTCCTATTCATCCTTCAAAACCCAGCTGTGTATCCCTCCTGTTACCTTTCTGGAGAGAGTGACTCTGACCTGCTTAATGCCTCCCCCATATACCACACGTACTTTTCCTGCCTGAGCATATTAATCTGCCATCACTGCTCGTGACCAAGTGCCCACTAGACTGGGTTCATTGTAGGCAGAGGCCTATATCATTCATTTTGTTTCATGCCCTGATGCTTAATACAGAGTGAGTGCTCAAATGTTTGGGAAGCTACCCTGTTCCCTCCTCGCCCTATACCTAGTCCTTCACTTGGTCCAGCTAGGGAATTCTTCCTCTTTGATACCCCATGGCTGACACTTTCTGGCTTTGAGGTGTGGCCAGGCTGGAACCTCTCCCACTCCGCACCCCCCCTCCCCCAATAGAAGACGCTGGACCCATGCCTAGTGGAGGCCCTGGATGGGACCAGCCCATATCTTTCTCCCCTCTTGGAGCTTGGAGATCAGAAAAAGGACTTTTCCTTACATCATCTTTCTGTGCCTCAGTTTCATCAGCTGTGAAATGGGGATACTCCTTAAATCTGCCTGACTTCGTGTTATGTGTGATTCAAGTATTAATAACGCGTGCCGTGTGCTCAGTGCTTGACTCATAGTAGGTTCTCAATAAAATGGCCATCGTTACAGTAATAATTTGCCCCCTGCTTTCCCGGCCCCCAGCCACGCTCTGAGCCTGCTGCTCTCAGGGTTTTGGCTTGCACAAAGGGGGCCGAGATCATGGCTTGCTCTTGGGTGGGCTGGGCCCAGGGCTCTAGGCGGAGCTAGTTCTAGGCGCCAGCTTGAGCCCACCTACATACCTACCCTCTGTCATGGGGGCTGGGGGAGAGGGTGAGGCTGGCCTGTTGCCAGCACCCCTCCTCCCTGCTACGACACCCGAAGCCTGGGCCTCGAATTCTGCTGTGAGCAGGGCTCTGGGTCACCCGCGTTTAGTGGGTCTGGATTTGGGGATCCTTGAGAGACGGTTTCGACCTGTTGATGGTGTCTTGCTTGGCTTGTCCTGCCAGCCCACGCTGAGTCCTGGATGGTCTTCCTGAGTTTGGCTGAGTCAGGAGCACCCAGCCTTTCCTGGGTCGCAGGAGGGGCTCAGGTCTCCCACGTGTGCGCCGTGGGCACCCTGCTTTCCATCTGACAGAGACCCGCCCTGAAGTCATCACCTTCCACAGCTCTCTGCCCACCCCGTCCCCAGGCTGGCCCGGCCGAGCGGGCCCTGTGGTCCCTGCCTGGGGGCCTGGACCAGACACAATGTCTGCCTTCACGGCCAGGGGCCCCGGGGGTCCGGCCTGTTGAATTCGCAGCCGCTAAGCCCTTTCTGCCATATGTTCCTGTTTTCCTAATAAGTCCGGGTTGTTAGTGGGGAGGCGGGGAGGCCCCAGGGCAGCTCAGAAATAGTCACATGATTGTGAAATACAAGAATCCTAGAAAGGGTATCTCCCAGCGCCTCTATCTCGTCCTCCCTCCCCCTCCTCCTGTCCCCTGACTGCGGAGGTAATTGTAGACACCCAGCCGGCTTCCAAGGCGCAGGAAGGCATCTCGGGCCTGGCGGGAGCTGTGCCCGCCCCGGGCCCTGGGGGGCGTCAGGCTGGGGGCTTCAGGGGCCCGGCGCCAGAGAACAGGGTGCGTTTGTTCGAACCGAAACTTGGCGGGCTTGCCAGGGCCACTGCGGGGATGCTGAGGCCCTCAGTGTTTGTCTCCAGCCCCGGGAGGGCTTGTAGGGGGACCCTTCCCTGGCCCCGTCTCCGCCCCTGGGCCTGGACGGGCATGCTGGGCTGGGCAGCTGCCTGCTGGTGTGTGTGTGTGTGTGTGTGTGTGTGTGTGTGTGTGTGTGTGTGTGTGTGTGTGTCTGGTGGTGTTTTTTTTTTTAATTCCTCCTCTTCTCCGTCACCCTGCAGAAGAAGGCCGAGGCTGCACATCGGATTCTGGAAGGCCTGGGGCCCCAGGTGGAGCTGGTGAGCTGGGGAACAGGGTGGGGCGCTCTGGGAGGGGGTGGGCAGGGGGGCAGGTGGGGGTGAAGGGAAGGAGAAGTCGTCTGTTGCCAAGCCCTGCCCTGTCCTCGGAAGGGGGCAGGAGATCCACCCTTCGGATGAGAGGGGTGGGCAGGCCGCACTGGGGGTGAGAAGGGGTGCATTGGCGCTCCAGCTACGCTCCCAAGCCCAGCCAGTCGGGCTGCAAGATTCACCAGCTGGAGTCCAACCCATTTGGCCTGTAGTTTATCGTGGAAAGCCCATACTCTGGGCCCGGTCCTCTGAGTTCATCTCTCAGATCTGCTACTTAATAGCAGGTGTCTTAACCTCTCTGTGCCTCAGTTTCCTCATCTGTAAACTGGGACTAATAATAACACACATCCCACTGGGCTGTAGTCAAGGTTAACCATACTGAGTTTTGGAAAGCCTGATGGAGAGTAAGTGCTGAGCGTTAGTTCTTGCTGCTGTTGTTATTATTACTGTTGTCAGTATCATTTGACTGATGGGAAGATGCCATGTCAGCAGCAGAGCTGGGAAGCAGACTCAGGCCTTTTCTCTCTCAGGCACCCGTCACCCTATGTGTCACCAGAGATAGGAAACAAGGGAGCACCGAAACTCCCGGCTGGTGGCCTTGGAGTCCTGGGAGAAATGGCTAGAGTGCCCACCCGCCTGGGACCGTCACTGTCCCACCGAGCGGGTGGGTGCAGAGCCACGGGGGGCAGTGCGTGGGGACACGCACATAGGATGGATGTGAGGGATCCCCGTGCGTGTGTGCGTGTGCAGGCTGTGGGGTGGAAAAAAATCGGACGCATTTGGAGCCTAATTTTAAACTTGGCTTCACCGTGTGTTTGCCGAGTGGCCTTGGGAAAGGGACTCAGTTTTCTCATCTGTGAAATGGGGAAGCCGAGGATCTTGATGAGGGAGCGCTGAATTGGTGCGGGGAAAAGGCTCACTGACGCAGCTCTTGGCCTGTGGTGAGCATTCAGTGTCGTGGACCCTTAGGAGGGAAGAGCTCTTTGCTCTGGAGTTTCTTCTGCAGTGACAGCTGCCCCTCAACCTGGGGTCCGTGTGCTTAGGCCACTAAGAAACTGTGAGCAGCTGGCCTCTTACTGCTCCCAGGTCCTCTCAGGGGGCAGAGCCAGACAGGGAGTGGGGGGCTCCTACGGCTCAGGGGAGGGGCCCAGGGCCTCTCCTGGGGTGGGTGACAGGCTCCCAGCCTGCGGCCTTGCTTCCCTTTGGGCATGCTTTCTGGGATGTCTCTAGCAGCCTCTTTTTAAAAAAATTTAAGTAGCGTTATTGAGATGTAATCCACATGCCATACAATTCACCCATTTAAAGAGTACAAGTTAGTGGGTTTTCGCATATTCACAGATGTGCACAGCCATCTCCATAATCGATTTGAGAACATTTCACCATCTCAAAAAGAACTTTGTTCCCTGAACTATCACCTCCTTATCTCCCATCCCCCCCCCCCCCCCCCCCCCCCCTTCCTCCCCCTCCCTCCCAACCAACCACTAGTCTGCTCTCTGTCTCTATGGGTTTCCCTCTCCTGGACATTTCGTATCAGTGGAATCATACAATACGTGGCCTTTTGTGTCTGGTTTCTGTCACTCAGCATCCTGTTTTTAAGGTTCATCCATGAGGTGTAGCCTGTGTTGGTGTTTCATTCCTTTTTATGGCTGAATCGTATTCCATTGTACGGATGGACCACATTTAGTTTATCCATTTATTCATTGGTGGGCGTTACGTTGGTTTAGCTTTCGGACATTATAAAGGAAGTGGCTGTGAACGGTAATGTACAGGTTTCCATGTGGATGTGTGTTGCCCTTTCTCTTGGGTAGATACCTCGGCCTGGACCTGCTGGATCGTGTTAATTCTGTGTTTACTCTCTTGAGGAATGAATTACCAGACGGTTTTCCAGAGTCACTCCACTGGTTTCCGTTCCCACCAGTAAGCTGCTGTTGACCTCGGTTTCCCTTTCTTGCCAATGGGCCTGGCGGGACTAGAGGCGTCGCCCAGCCATCTGCAGCCCTGGAGGCTCTCCCTCTCCCCTTTCCTGACCTAATTAGTCCTGGAGGCTCCTGGGCAGGGGGCTGGAGTGTGAAGGGAGCCGCTGAGAACAGGGCGTCTGCCGGGCTCACAATTTCAGTGATTCTTCCCTGGGTCTCTGGGGGCGACGAGGCTGTCCTCTGCTCACAGTAGAGGTAGAGGCTTCCTCAAGGCTGGTGGCGCAGGAGGCCGAGGTCTGGGGGGGGCGGCGTGGCTGTCACCGGAGCGCTCTAGAAGCTCTAGAAGGCGGTGGGCTTTTGCCTTGGTGGCCTTCCGTGGGGCTGGAGAGGGGCCTCACATTGCCAGGGCACCTGCTGTGTGTCAGGCCTTGTGGAAGCGTCACCATCCATTTTCTAGGTGAGCCTCAGAGAGGGCAGGGCCTTGCCCAGGGTCACACAGCACGAGACGAAGCGGGGAGGTGTGCTGAGCCCATGGGGTTGTGGCTGACCACTTCTGCACTGGTCTGCCCTCTGTCTTGGTTACCACAAGGCCCGAGTGACCAGAGGCGTCCTCCAAGCAGAGGCAGCTCTGAGGCGTACCCTCAGCAGGGCCTGCTTCGGGCCACCGAGGAGTCCGAGCTCAGGCCAGGAGGAAGGGCCCGGGGCTGCTCACCCCGGGTCTCGGGTCGCTGGGCTGCACCTCGCGGAATCCAGTTCCCTGGAGCTGTCGCCCATCTGCAGCCCGGGGAACAGTCAGCCGAGGAAGACAGTGTTGAGTGCTCTGTGGCCTCCCTGGTGGGGAGGCCGGGGCCCGGGAGAAGCCCACGTGGGAGAGGTAGATGATGAACAGCGCGGACGGCTCCAGGCAGGGCTCTGCGCCCTGGGGACCAGGCCTGGCCCCGAGCGGGCAGCGGGGGGAGGGTGTGGGCAGCCCCATCCCCCCGCCTCCTCGCCCTGCCGCTTTGAGTACTGGTTTCCTTCCTGTTCAGAGGTGTTATTTTAAGAAGCCGTGTCACCAGAGGGCTGAGGGCCAGCGCAGACACTCCGTTTCTAGCAGCTCGTCCGCCCGGTTCTTCTCCGCCACCCGCCGGCCGCCTGCCGTCAGGTCTGGAGGGGACCCTCCTTCCTTCTCCCCGAGACCCAGCTTCTCTTTCTTAGTCACTTCCGTCTGGGGCCCTACAGTCTGGCACATCCTCCCCTTTGTGCTCCTTCTCCCTCCGATTAGTTGGCTGCACCCCCATTTCTAGAGGAGGAAATGGAGGCATGGAGGGGGCGGGCCTTCCTGCAGGTACCCTAGGCCCCCCAGCCTCGCTCCTCTGGGGTCCGCGGCAGGGACTTTCCCTCTTAGGTCTCGCGTCCCCTTGGCGGGGGCTGGAAACCTGGGAGGTAGCAGAGAAAGCTGCTGTGGGTGTGAAGGCCAAGGTGGCCGCATGGCCGCTGACTGGGGACATGCCTCCTGGGACAGAAGGAGGCCTTGCCTGGCCTTGTGTGTTCCCCTGCCTGCAGGTGGTGAGGAGGGGCATTAGGGGGGATGCCCTCTGGCCCCGCCCTCCCCTCAGCAGTGCACCAGCCAAGGAGGTGTCATGATCCTTCCTCACCCCTGACCCACTCTCACGTCTTCCGAGGCGGCAGCCCGTCACCATGGCAACAGACAGCCAGCGGAGGCTGCCCTGGGCCCAGAGGCTTCCCTTCCCGCCCAGGTCTCAGTGTACCTCGAAGGATGCCCAGCGAGCGCCTCCTTGGGGGACAGCCCCTGTGGTCAGAGGCAGCGCACCCCACAGTGCTCTCTGACTTCTCCCTGGCCTTTTGCCGAAGGCCACGTGGAGGGGCGCGGTGCTGTGTCCTCCTCTTACCCAGCGGGGCTGGAGGGTGAAAGTGATTCCTTCCCCCGCGAGTCTGGCGGGTCAGAGGCGGGCTGGGACCCCGCTGCCCTCCCAGAAGCCGGTCTCCCCTTTTCTGGCCCATCCCATTTTGTAGAAACGGGCCGCCGCCCCTCCCCCCGCCCATCACTGGCACCCGGGGGCTCTCTATGTGGTCCTTCGGCCCCTCCTGGCCTCCTTAGACCGTGGAGACTTTGCCATCTTTAAAAGCAAAAAAAAGCAGTTGAGTCACCAAGTCTGACATTTCCTGGGCTACTCGAAAGCCCAGTGAGGTAGGTCCTATTTGCTCTACACCCATTTTCCATATGAGAAAACCGAGTCCTGGAGTGTTGAAGGCATGTGTCCAAGGTCACACAGCTAGTGAAATTGGGGTGCATCTGTTCCTGGAAACCGAACATTTAAGCCATACTCATTCCCGCCCGGCCTGTGTTTTATTGGCTTGTGAGGAACGTAAAGGACCGGGCACAGAGTCACCTGGGGTTAAACACGGGCATTTGATGCCCTGGAATTCAGCACAGGCATCTTTGTGGGGCTCCTTGCTGTCCTGAGATGTGGGATCTCCACCATGTGCGGTAACGTCTCGCCCCTCTCTGGTTGGGAAGTTTTGCAGTGAGTCTGACGGTGGTCTCTCCTGTTGCCTTCCTGTTCAGACACCCAGAGTGGGGGTGGGGAAACCTCCCCATTTTGAGCCAAGCACCTTGGAAGGGCAGCTGACCCAGTGTGGCGGGACATGGCCTGTGCTAGCCATGAGGCGACATCTCCATCCCAGGTGGAGCAGCTGGACTTGGGGCCTGCAATTACCTGAGTAATGGTGAACTGTCATGGAGGGAACCTGGGGGACACTGGGAGAGAGGTGCCATTGTCCTCAGCCAAGGCTGAGGTGATTCCCAGGGCAGCAGAGGCCCCTCCTTGAGGACCCTGCCCTGTCCACAGAGAGCAGGAGGCCTGTCCCTGGGGACACGGCAGGTTGGACCTGTGGCCATGCTGCTTGTGGGTGGTCCCCATCGGCTGGGATGATGTCAGGAGGTGTATTCAGGTCCATGCTCAGGGAGAAGTTCAAGGGTGGGGCCTGACGTGCCTTCTTCCCTCACCCCGGGGCCCTGCCCTGAGGCTTCAGGACACCATGTCTCCATCTTCACCTGCCCAGCCTGACCCGTCACACTCTGTACCTGGTTTTTGTACCACAGTCATCCATGGCTGTCTGGGAGGCTCCTGCTACCTGTGTGGGTGTGTGAGACAGAGAGAGGGAAGGAGGGGAGAGGGAAGGGAAGAGAGGGCAACACAAAAAGAGACACACAGAGACATAAAGAGGGGGACATGCAGAGAAGGGAGCAAGCAGAGAAAGGGCAAACCCCTTCCTCCAGGGCTGGAGCTGAGAGGCGGGATGCCTCATCTCTTACCAGCCAGAGGCAAATGTTTTAACTTCTCAGGGACTAGATTTTCTCACCTGTAAAATGGGGATGGTAATTGTATCAGTCAGCGACTGCTGTGTAACAAATCAGCCCCAAACATAGTGGTTTGAAACAACAACGTTTTGCTGTTTTCCGCGAGTGTAGAAGTCAGCTGAGTAATTTCTCTCGACTGGGCTCAGCTCACTCACATCCGTGGGCAGCTAGGAGGTCAGATGGCGGCTCACGGTTTTGCTGGGATGGTGCTGCTGTCCTCCATGCAGCTCTCTGCCAGGCTACACTTGGTCTCTTGACGGGGGTTGGGGGGGGGCAGGCGAACAAGAGAGGAAGAAAGAGCAGAAACGCCTCGTCTGCTTTCATGAAGTTTGCATCTGTCCCACTGGCCAAAGCAAGGGCGTGAGTGGGTACGGGGGGAGGGGCAGGAAAAATTGCTTCCATGAATGCAGTCACTGCACCCTGATGGTGATAATGACCCTGAGACTTCTTGGACCTCTCAGTCTGCCAGGCGCTGGGCTGAGGGCTTTGCACGCATTACCTCCTTTGATCTTCACAACTCTCTGAGTTTAACCCCATTTACAGATGAAAACCTGGGGCACAGATGGCTTGAGTAGCTCACCCAGAGACACACAGCTGGAAAGTGGCAGAGCCGGGATGCGAACCCGGGGGTTAGCCCCTAACTGCAGCGCTGCCATCCAGCCGGGAGATAACACGACATCGAGCTCAGCTCTTGCCCCATCGCAGACGCTGCAGCGACTTCCTCCTTTTCATTTGCGGATTTGTCGCTGTATGTGCGCCCAGTTCATTCATTTCTCACTGCTGTGCAGTCTTCGAGGTGTAAACGCGTGCTAACTTATTTCTTCCTCTTTCTGGAGGTGGACACTTAACTTGCTTCTAATGCGTTGCTGTTATGAACAACGCGGTCCGGGCATTCTGGCGTCCATCTCCTGGCGGGACACAGTGCCCGACCGCTTCCAGGGCTTCCGCGGTAGGGGAAGGGGGTCACAGGGCACACGCATTTTCATCCTTTCACATCTCCGGGACACGTGTACCTGCGTACGTTTCTATCGGCCATGTGCACGCCTTCCAGTGTCCTCACGTCTTCACCAACCCCTGGCACTCTTTGGCTGTTTTATCTTCTGCCGGTCAGCGGTGGTGACGGGGCATCTCACGGTGCTTTGGCAGTCTTCCCCGTTCAAGACCATTGCTGATCTCAGCTTCCCTGGGATGTGTGTGCTTGTCCCTGGGCGCTCAGGCCAGCCCTGCCCCATGCCCTGCAGAGCAGCCACGGCAGCCACTGCGGTGAGGGCTCATGGTACCCACAGCTGTGCCCAGAGAGTTACAGCCTGTTCCTCGCCGGGGCTGAGGGCTGGGTCCCTGTGTTCCGTTTCATGCCTGCCGGCAGCTGGTTCCCACACCAGTGGATGGCTCCCTGGTGCCAGGGCCTGGGGCGCTGCGGCTGAGGGGCCGCAGGGCTCTGCAGTGGGGTAGTAGCCGGCCCAGCTCGCACCGGCTGCCCACAGCCCAGGCCCGGCTCCGACGCGCCTCCCTGTCTCTTTCCTTGCAGCCATTGTACAACCAGCCCTCCGACACCAGGCAGTATCATGAGAACATCAAAATGTGAGTACCTGTGGGCAGCCCTGCAGATGCACAGCGGGGTGGGGGCCTAGGGTGGGATGTGGGTTCTCAGTTCCCAGCGGGCTCCCAGCCAGGGCCAGGTGCTGGAGGAGGGGATGGAAGGGGGCAACCTGGGCAAGAGTTCCGGGCCTAGGATGGAGAGGCCTGCGAGGCCAGGGGAGGGGCAGAGGGCGTGGCCCCGTGAAGCTTTGGGGAGAGACCTGGGCTTGGGGAGGGCGGGCCAGCTGCACGCACAGCTCTGGAGAGGTAGAGGAGGAGGGCTGTTAGAGTAGGAGCAAGTTGCCGGGGGAGGGGGGGGGGAGGGGGCTCAGGGGGGCGGGGGCGGCCATGGAGCAAGCAGGGGCCCATGGTTTGGCCTCTGATGTAAGCATATTCGGGACTGGCCTGTGGTCTGCACAGGGTGTCCATCTGTGGTACAGCCCAGTGTGGAGCAGCGGGGAGCACTAATCCAGACCCAGAGGCTTTGGAGGGGCCAATATGACGTATCCCAGTGACGGGGCCTTTTCCCAGATGGATGCTAGAAGCGAAAAACTATCAGTGAAGTGCCCCCCACAGTTGGTGTGGGCCGAGCTGGCAGAGCAGGGACAGCCGGACTGTGCTGGGGACCAGTGACTTTATGTGTTTAAGCTGGGAGCCAGGTATTGGAGGTGTGGCTGCCGGAAGGGGGCTGGCTTTTTTCTTGGGATGCATTAGTGGGAGCATAGCCTCCTTGGCTGAGGAGGGGATATTACCTCATGTTGTTAACCAGGAGCCCAAAAGGTAAAAGGGGTCTTGCCCCTTGAGGAACGTGTGGCTGCAAGCACTCCGGGACTGTTAGCTTAGAGGAGACCCTTTGGGATCACAATCATTGAACTGTTCAAGGTTCATTTTTGTGTGACCTCAGGAGGGCGGTGCTTAGCTGGTCCAGTGGGCAGTCCAGTTTGGTCTGATTGTCTGAGCTTCCTTGGGGTGGAACTGCAGGGTGTACGTGCAACAGTGAGCTCCCCATCCCCGGAGGCATGCAAACCTCCCGATGGTTTTAAACTCCCCTGGCTCTGGACTAGTTGTTGCAGAGGTCCCTTCTGTTGTAGTTTCTGGACTCGAGTGACTAGTCTAGGCTCTGGTGACCAACACGGCCACCCACCCCCGAGTCTCTGATGGAGCAACCTAGAAAATCCCGTGTTGCCAGCAAGGTCCTCGGCCCTTTTGGGCTCGAGAGCACCTGCCGAGGATGCTTCACCTGTATTGCCGGCCGTCACTCAGCCTGTGGCTGGCAGGGGCTGTGGAGTGTCCTGTACTGGGAACACTGGTGTAGTGCTAGGCTTTCTGCGTCCCACGTGGCCTGTGCTTCTGTCTGGCCTTAGAGCGTGTTCGCTGCTCAGGTACCAAATCCGTCTCAACTTTACACGGTTTATTTTCCAATCAGGCCACCGTAGTCTTTATAAGCTTCCTGGGACCTGCCTCATCGTGGGGACAACTGCTGGGAGTGGGGGAGGCCCAGATGGGTGTTAGGTGAGGACAAGGGGGCCTTTCGGGCCTGTCACAGCTGGTTTAGGTGATGGGGGTGAGGTGTTCTCACCTGGGCAAACCTGCTGGGAACATTCGCTCGTTCAATACTTACTACACTTACTGTGTGCCCGGCCCTGTTCTAGGGACCTGGGGATTCAGCTGTGAACAAGACAAAGTTACCCATACTTTCATTAAGTTTTATCTAGCAGGGGAGACAGAAAACAAGTGAGTTAATAAGTGAATAAGAAAACATCAGCTAATAAAAAATACTGTGGTCACATAGCTATCTTAAGCTCTTTATGCTTTAATATACCTAGTTTTATTTTTCCTTTCAGCATAACAATTTTGATAGCAATATTATTACACTGAAACTTTTACATAAGTTTTTCCACTAAACTAAAAATGAGTACTATTTTAAGCCGAATAATGTGGATGACTTCAGGCTATAAAAACAGCCATAGAATCCAAACAGCAAAGGAAAAAGGTATCCCTGCAAATAATACTAGCAAACAAGGTACTGCTACGTCTCTAAGTAGAATACAACTATAAGCTTATTGAACCAACGCCCTATTTTTATATCCCATAATCTTCATCGGAGGATGGCTCTGGTCTACTAGAGTACATTTTGGCTGTGTAAGTAACTGCCGAGTGAAATTTGTTCCAAATCTAAGTCACAGATGGACAGATGTTTAAGTGTAAAACATAGAGGTAAATAATTTTAAGATTTTTCCTGTTATAAGTGGTCAGCTTTATGTTAGAAAAATGTATCTGTAAGCAAGTTATTTGAACTGATTTCTTCTTAGAACGTTAATGTTTTTTCATAGTTTGCCTCTGAAATCATAATCACTTCTGTAATTTTAATTTCAGTGTGGTCATCATTAAGTCAGTGCAGTCATTTACTTTAAAAAATGCTGTGAAGATGGCAAACAGGGTGATGGGAGAGAAAGTAAGGGGGGACTTTAGCCAGGGAGATCAGGGCGGGACCTAACAGTTGAGGGAACCTTCGGGGACTGTGCCAGCTGGAGTGTAGTCCCCCAGGCAGGTAGAAGAGGCAGTGCAAAGGCCCTGGGGCTGGACAGAGCACTCGGGTATGTCCCGAGGGGGTAGGTGAGGGAGAGGAAGGCGCCAGCCAGATCACGCAGAGCTGGTGAGGAGTTTGGGTTTTATCATCTGTGCGAAGGGAGGCCAACGATGAAGTTTATGCCGAGAAGTGATTTGATTGGATTTTGGGGAGCCGATGGGCCAGGGGCATGTTGAGAGCCCCAAGCATCTGGCTCGTGTGGCTAGTCACGTACTACCAGTGCCTTGGTTGCCCCATCTGTGAGATGGGTTGCTGAAGATTCAATGAATTACTATCCCTGAAGTGCTGAGCTCGGTGTCAGGCGTGTAGGAAGCGTTCTGTGATGTTTGTTCTTTTTACTTAACCAACAGAGACCAAGAGTTATCCCTCAGTCATTCACTCAAATATTCAAATATTTATGAGCACCTGCTCTGTGCCAGCCGCTGTTTGGGTCCTGGGGAGACAGCAGTGGATGAGGCCCGCCATTCTGGTGCTGCAGACAGACAATAAATAAATACGCCTGTGATAGAAAGACAGCTTGATAAGGACAATAAGACAGATCAGGCTGGGGCTGCGTCTCAGGGCGCAGCGCTTCACCAGGTCACCCCAGCCGGGCCTCCCAGCCTCTCTCCGGCTGCTATAGTTGCCGCCAGGTGGAAGGTTATCCCCTCCCCAAGGGACCTTGCCCTGTCAGTTTAATTTCTCAGTGTTTGCGCGCGGGGGCCGCGGAGTTAAAGTTAATTTCACGCTTGACTTCCTGCTGCATTGGCAATTGCGGATGTGTTGAAGTCACCTGTACCCACCTCGACTGCTGTCCTCTGCCACCTGCCTCTTCGGGAGGTGTGGGGATGGCCACCCCTGCTCCCGGCGGGGTCGGGGATGGGGGAGGCGGGTGACTCACTGTGGGGTCTTAGCCCCAGGTCTCGGGACTGACTCCTCAGACCTCCCAGGCTTTGGGAAGCAGGGGAAAGGGCAGGAGATGGGGGCGGGGGCAACCCCAGAGCCGCATCAGCCCGTGCTCCCTGGAGGGACTGGCCTCCTCTCTGCAGGCCGGACCTGCCGGCAGAGCTCGGAGCTGAATTCACTGGGTTGGGGAGCCCACAGGTGATTCGGTGAAAGGGCATGGGATTGATGCAACGGTGATTGTTGAGGCTCCTGTGTGTTCTGCTGTGGCCACCCCTTCACCTGGTGTCCTCTCCTCCCCTCGGGGCCTGGAAGCCTGCTAGCTCCTGGTAGCTCTTCCTTCCCAATTTTCTGGTCTTCAGACTGATTTTTCCCCTCCTCAGCCCTCGTTGAGGGCTGGCTGATGCCCTGGGGCCGTGCAGGTGGAAAGGGTGCTCAGGACCCAGGTTACTGTTAACAGGTCCTTGTGGTCTTGCTCTGGAGGTTCAGAGATGTTAAGTAACTTCCCCAGGGCCTCACAGCCGAACTCCTAGACCAGCCCAATCTGCGCACCCACCTGCTTCCCTCTCCTGGGTCTGCAGTCCGGACTCTGCCGCTCGCTAGCCCGGTGACCTCGGGCAAGTCACATCACTTAGCTTGTCAGTAAGTTGGTCTCCTTGGCGTCGTCTTGCATGGGAAAAGTGCTTGGCCCCTAGTAAGCATGTTTTGGACCATCAGTCACCCCGGTCTGACAGGCTTTTCCCAAAGCATTCAGGGCCCTGCATGGGCTGCTTCCCCCACAGTCGGGGGTCTGGCTCTCCCTGAACGCCCCTCCTCACTCCCTCCAAATTCACTGTCACCCTTACTCCCCCAGAACCCAGTATTCTCCTCATTTCCCTCTGCCCACCCCATTCCTTTACTTCTCCCAAGCTTCATCTCAAACCTCTCCTCCTCCAGGAAGCCTCCCCTGATTGCCCCCACACTTTCCTTTTTCAGAACTCCATAGACCCCAGGGCCAGTCCCACCCAGGGCCTGGCCAGGCTCTCCTTGAACGTCCACAGACTTTCCAACTCCTTTTTCCTCCTTCCTGGTTCCCGTTTCTCCCCCTAGTCCAGTGTCAGCCGACAAGGCCAGTATTTCTTCACAGGCTGTGCTTTTTTAAACCCTGCCTTCTCCAGGAGATTGAGATATCCTTTGCATCCTATAAATGCCTCCACCGGCAAACTCATCACACTGCTGGTCTGTCGGTCCTTCCAGAGCCCTCTGGACTCTGTTCCCTATTTTTGGACAAAATCTCAGCAGAGAAGATTTGTCTGCAGTATGCCATTAGCAGCTGCAATACCTAAACACTTCTTGGAACAAAATAAACACTCAAAAAGTGTTTGCCAGAAGAATGTTGGACAAGTGGTCACCCCAAACCAGATGTCTAGGGGCTTGCGAACCACGCAGATGCATGCCTCCAGGGCGGGAACAAAGTTAGAGGGGAAAGGGCTGGTGGGAGGCGGTAGGGAGTGGTGACGCCTGGGGTGAGTGGTGAGCTCCTCACGCTTTTTTTTTAAGGGACAGTTAGTTCTTAGTTCCTTGTCTGTAGCCACGAGGGAGCGTGGCCAGGCTGCCTGATTTTTTTTTTTAAAGAGAAGCTTTATGTTGAGCTTTTTATGATGCAGCTTCTGATTTTCAATACTGGCAACAAATGCAGATTTTTTAGAAAGCACCGCAGTCCAAACACAACAGTCTCACGAGCTGGCTCCACTCCGTGCACTGCGCCCATTTGCAACCTGTGGACTTGACATTTGTCCTCTTTGGCAGTAAGCGGATGCTTCTGGGTGCCAGCCACGGTGCTTGCTTTGGAAGCAAACCCGGATCAGCAAAAGGGAGAATTCGTGCCCTCTGGTAGCTGTGGGGAACAGAGGCGGCTCCGTGCATCACCTCTGCCCCCACGAGTCTTTGCTCTCACCGAGGCCTCTTCAGCTCGAAGCCACAGCACCGAGCTTTTTGAAGCTGTTACAGGCTGTGCAAGTTTCCTCGGGCTGCCAGAGCCTGTCCCAACCACCTGGGTGCCTAAAAACTAGAGCAGTTCATTTTCTCTCAGCTCTGGAGGCCAGAAGTCGGGAATCCAGGTACCGGCAGGGCCTTGATCTCTTGCAGACGCTAGGGGAGGATCCTTCCGTGTGTCTTCCAGCTTCTGGTGTTTGCTGGCTTCCTTGGCGACCCTTGGCCTGTAGACACTTCACTCCAATCCTCCGTCTTCACGTGGCCTTCTCACTGTGTCTTTTCATGTCATCTTCCCTCTGTGTGTATCTGCCTCTCTGTCCAAATTGCTCCTTTGTATAAGGACACCAGTCATATAGGATCAGGGCCACCCTATTGACCTCATGCTAACTTGATGACCTCTGTAATGACCTGATTTCCTGATGCGGCCACATTCTAAGGTATTGGGGGTGGGGGGTCAGGACCCCAACATCTTTTTTGTGGGGGGACACATTTCAATTCATAACATACACCAAGCCCCCTGCTAGCTCTAAAGTAAATTGTCTTTGATCTCACTATGGCATTTCAACATAGGTCTTGTCCCTCTTTTTTGTTTTTTTTAAGTCTAATTTAAAATAGCTAGATTTACAGAAGAGTTGCCGAGGTAGTACAGTGACGGGGGTTGGTTGCAGGAACCCCGTGGGTACCAAACTCCGCGATGCTCAAGTTCCTTATGCAGTCGGCCCCGTAACTGGGGACGTGGAACGCATGGACCGTACTAAGAATTCCCCGTATACCCTCCACCCAGCATCCCCCAGTGCGAATATGTGACACGAACAAGGTACATTGATCAAAACTACGAAAGGGACAGCGGTACAGTCCTAGTAGCTAAACCACAGACTTCCTTTGGATTTTCCCAATTTTCCCACTAATGGCCTTTTTCTGGCCCAAGATCTGATCCAGGTTCCTGCTCTGTATTTCGTCCTCATGTCCCCTTGGTCTCCACTCTGTGATAATTTCTCAGTCTTCCTCGATTTTCCTGACCCTGACCCTTTTGAAGAGGACTGGTCAGGGATTCTGCAGAATGTCCCACAATTTGGGTGTGTCTGATATTTTCTCAGGAGGACGCTGGGTTTGTGGATTTGGTTGAAGAGTCCCACAGAGGTGAGGGGGTGCCCTTCCCATCATGATATATCGGGAGCACCCAACGCCCTGACTGGTGGTGTTTATGTCACTACAGGTGGTGTTGACCTTGACCCCTTGCTCAGGGAGGTGTCAGCCGTGTCTCCACCGTTGAGTTGCTGTCTTTCCTGTCCCTACTCTGTGCTTTAGAAGCAGGTCACCATCCAGCCTACTGTCAAGGGGAGGGGAGTCCAGCTACACCTCCTGGAGGGGGAATATCAAAGAATTTGTGGGCACAAGTTAAACTGCCACAATGATTAGTAAATATTTGGGGGAAATGCTTCGAGGCTATGCAAATTTCCTGTCTCTCCTCAAAGTTTTGCCGACTGATTTCATGTTCATGCAAGGGTCTAGCCTGCGGTAATTAGCACGGTGGTATCTAATAGTGATTTTCAACTTCCCTCAGTCCTTCTACGTTTGTTAATTGGAATTCTGTAAGGAGCATTTGTCCCTCCTCCCTCCTTTATTTATTTATATCCGTGTGGATGCATGGTTATTTATTTTATTCTTCGGGCTATAATCTAGTACTAGCGTTATTTATTTTGCCTCTCAAATTGTTCCAGCTTTGGCCGTCAGAAACTCTTTCTTTACTTAAAAATGTTCTGGGCTCATCTTGTATATTTCCTGCCGCAGCTCTGGATGCGGCCATTCCTCCAGGGAGAAATGGCTCTTTTTTTTGTTTTCCTTTGTCCGTGCTGCACGTGCAGCCTGTGGGATCCCAGTTCCCTGACCAGGGATCGAACCCACGCTGCCTGTACTGGAAGCATGGAGCCTTAACCACCAGACTGCCAGGGAAGTCCTGAGAAATGACTCCTTTTATTGGAGAATGGTGTTAGACACCAAGACCTCGGTACTAGTGGGCTCATTGCTCTGGGCTGTCATTGCTTCTTGGCCTTCTCAGCTGCCGTCTCCAAGTCCAAACCCTCTCCATTGCCGCGACCCACAAGGCCCCTGTACAGCCGGCCCTGTCACCCTCTCAGCCGTCCTCCTCCTTCCTGTCGCTCCCCTGCGTCCCTGCCTAACACTCTCCAGCCACATGGGTCTTCTGTCTGTTCTTCAGACACTCTGAGTTTGTTCCCACCTTAGGGCCTTTGCACTCCCAGTGCCTTCTGCCAGGAGTGCATCTCCCTCTGGATCGCCCCACAGCTGGGTCCTCCTGGTGATCAAGATATCAGCTCGCAGCCGTCTCTGAGAGACTTTTCTGCACCGCTGAATCTAAAATAGCTACACCCTCCCCTCCCCCAGTCACTATCCCACCCTCCACATAAGTTCCTGACTCCAGGATTATCTTGCTTATTGTCAGCGTGGCCCCTCTAGGCGTCACCTCCATGAGGGCCGGGGACTTTGTCTTGTTCACCTTTATGTCCCCAGGGCCCAAAACAGTGCCCGGCGCATAGTAGGTGCTCAGTAAACATTTGCTGAATGACTGAGGAGACGAAAGCACAATGCTACTGCTCCCATTATTCGGATGAGGAAACTGAGGCTGAGCCCATCTGAGATTTGTTCAGAGACACCTTGCTGTGGAATAAGGGGTTGTGGTCTCAGCCTGTGTGACTGAGGACCCCCAGCGCCCGTCCTGCTGGGGAGGGGGAGGCTGATGTGAAGTATCAAGACCTCGAGGCGGGAGGCCTGGCTGATGGGAGGCGAGACCGGAATGACCCAGGGAGCCGAGGGTCCCCTCACTGACCCTCCTGGAAGTGGGCGTGGCCTTTCCTTGTCAGGAGATGGGTGGAGACAGGGCTGAGCTTGGTTGGGGTCCGCAGGTGAAGAGGGACCATGCAGGCCCATCAGCATCTCCGACTTGAGACCAGGTAGTGGGGATGCCGACCTCCTGCTGGAAATCACTGCGAGGCCTGGGGACCCTGGTCCACCCGGGGACGAGGTGTGCTGGCAGACGCCGACAGCCGCTGGGAGGTGGGTCTCTGAGGCCGTGGTGTCTGTTTGCGGAGGATGAGGGAGCAGAGAGCGACTCCCCACGGGGTCCCCAGGGCGGGTTGATTTCAGGCCCTTCAGCCCCCGGGAGGCGTGTGTTGGGGGAGCTTCCTCATCCGTCAGGGCCTGGAGTGTCCTCCTCTTTGTCTTTTTCCTGAGGTTGGGGTCCTGGGGGCCCACAGGTGCCATACCTCCTGGAGGCTGGACGGGGCGGGGCTCTCGGTCATCAGTTTGTAAGCTTTTGGTAAGAGTTTGGATGCAGCTGAGAATGTGAGCAAGTTGGGGGACCCCTCCCCAGAAAAGTTGATCTTGTTGTACACCTGGCTGGGGGGCAAGCAAGTTCACGGGCCTGGTGGGCTCTTCGGGGCCCGTCTGTGACCCCCGCAGGCCCCAGCTGCTACACGCTGCTGTGCGTCGGAAGTTGTGGGGAAAGGGCCGAGGGGAAGGGGGTGCTTGGGGGTGAGTCTTCCGTCCTCTTCCGTATCGGTCCGCATGTCTGAGTCTCCCTCTGCCTCCTTCTGGGCCTCCATCCCCCTTAATTTGTTTTTTATTTTATTGAAGTATAGTTGGTTTACAACATTGTATTAATTACTGCTCTACAGCAAAGTGATTCAGTTATACGTACATGTACATTCTTTATTAATATTCACTGTGGTTTATCACAGGATATTGGATGTAGTTCCCTGTGCTGTACAGCAGGACCTTGTTGTTCGTCCATCGCCCCCCTTTCTTTGAATCTTGTCTTCCTCTGCCTTTCGGCCTGTTCCCCTCTGTCTGTCTGTCTGTCTCTCTCTCTCTCTCTCTGCCAGGCCCCAGGCCCCTCTCCCTCTGTCCTCATTTGGGATCTGATCTCATCCACCTCTCTGTCGCTCCCTCTCCCTCTGTCTCCCTGCCTTCCTCTGGAGCTCTGTCTGTCTTTTTATTCTCCCTCATTCCTCGTCTTGGTGTCTCTCTCCTGTGCCCGCCTCTCTTTCTCTCTGAACAGCCCGCATCTCCCCGGGGAAGCGCCCGCTGCCCTCTGAGCCCGCAGTGCTGTGTGTGGCCTCCTTGGTTGAGGGCTTTGATGGCGAAAGGGGTCTGGCTTCCCTGAGCTGAGGCATGAGACCCCTCAGGTGCTTCCTGGGCTTCCTGCTGTGCTGGCTCCCACCAGCTTGTCGCTGGCTTGTCCATGTCACCCCCACCCCAGGGGGCCGGAGCAGGGGCTTGGTTGGAGGTGGCTTGGGGTCACAGAGGCCAGACCCCAATACCCTGCCTCTGTGCAGCTGCAGGTCTCGGGGGCTTGGTCTCCCCGGCCTGCGTTTCTAAGGCTGTGGCAGTTTCTCTGTGGCCAGTTTCCTGTGGCAGGTGTGGCTGACGGGAGAGGGGAGCCTGGGTGCGTGTAGGGGTGATGGCAGCTCCGGGGAGGGCAGGAAGCCACAAGACCTCGACCCCCTTTGGAACCCTCTTTTCTGCAGACCACGCTCAGCCTAGGTGTGGGTGGGGACACCTTGTACGTGACGGGGGAAGGACACACATTGGCAGTTCGTGGCTCACCCTGGGGGGTCTACGGATGTGTCTTAGCTCACCGGGAGCCAATAGGGGCAAGTAGGGGCAAACTTCAGCAAGGGACGGAATTCCTGAAAGCCTGCATTTCTGACCTGCCCGGTTGGCCGTTTGCATCCTCCTTAGAAACCAGGCCATGCGGAAAAAGTTAATCTTGTACTTCAAGAGGAGGAATCACGCCCGGAAACAATGGGTAAGTCATCACCTCGTCCCCCACCCCTGGAATCTGTTCTGCTGCCCCCTCCCCTCCACGGACCAGGCTTCCTTGAGAGCCGAGACCGTCCAGGCCACTCAGGCCACACCCACCGGGATCCCTGGGTTCTGCAGCTCATTCCTGCGTGGCCAGGGTGTGAAGAAAAGCCAAGGGCAGTGAGAGAAATGGGAAAAGACAGCAGCTGCTTCCGTGAAGCTGGGGGCTCAGGGCTCGGCTGCCTCAAGGAAGCTGGGGTGTGAGTGGGTGGGGGCGCTGGGAACTGTGCCCCTCCTTTTCCAGCCTGGAAGGGGAGAAAGCAAAATGTTGGCCGGGAAAATTGGTTCCTTGTCAGAGGCCCTACTGTGGCTATTTTAGGCAGAAAGAGAGAAGTTTGTTGGCAGAGGTGGAAGGCTGGGGGGGGGCTGTGTGCTGGGTGGCGGTGACTGCAGGGCGCTCCCTGAGAAATGAGCTTTGCCCAGCCCGCTGTGCCCATTCCGGGCTCAGGAAAATCCGGGCCCAGAGAAGCAGTGAGGCCCCCCTTGCTTAGAAAGTGGTACGGACTCCTGCATCCCACCGCACACTCTGCCATCTCAGCTGGGAGGCATGCCCAGGGCAGGGGAGCACATGTGAAAGAACACCTTTTGTTGTGGTTTAGGGTGGGCGTTTACGTCACCGATTCACTGGGTGAGGTTAGGGCTGAGTGATGGAGGGGGAGTTACCCATTAGTATTCTTTCAGCTGTGAGAGGAAGAAGCACTGGCTCCGATGGGCTTAAACAGTAAAGGAGTTTGTGTAGCTGAAGAAGTCCACTGAGTGGAGTTCAGGAGTGGTTTGATCAGGTTGCACCTTCATTTCTATGCCGTTTTTCTTCAAGTCTGCATATCAGGACATTGACAAGCTGGTTTTCCTTTGGGACCTGAATTTCTACAGCAGGTTTGAGTCCTTCTAGAGCCAGAGACAGAGCTGCTCTTTCTCAGACCATCTCACAAAAGCTCTGATTTCACCACTTGAGGGCCTCGGTCCCTCTGAACCAGTTTCTGAACCCACCCTGCTCTAGCCTTAGACCTCGGCTGGGCCCTTGGAGAAGGGATACATTTCTGGCCCACATGCTGGGCGACTGGGAAGCTGGTTGGGCGGCACCCTAGACCCCAGGGCCCCACGGGGTGAGAAGTGGTGGGCTTCCCTTTTCTTTCCAACCTCCTCAGACTCCCACATTGACTGGATGGTGACCAGAGGCGCCTGGCTGGGTAGATGGGGTTCATGAAACGGGGCATCCCATCTCATTCATTGAGTTAAGAAATATTTACTGAGCACCTGCTGTGCGCCTGAGTGGAGGAGACGCAGTGACAAGTGCCGTGCAGAGGGATGGGGTCGGGGACAGCCTGGATATCCGACCTCGGTACTGAGAGAGGAATGACCAGAAAGGACCACCCGTGTGAATGTCTGGGGGTGTGAGTGTCAAGGAGAGGGCGCAGCAAGTACAGAGGCCTTGAGGCAGGAACTGGCCTGGGGGGTAGCACAGGACAGCATGTAGCAGGCAAGCCTGAAGTACAGGGCACGTGTGGGGGGCTGTGGTCGAAAATCATGGGCGCCAGGTCACCTGGAAATGGAATGTCTAGATTTTACTCTAAATACAGTCGGACACTTATTCTTGATGTATTCTTAATAAAGAATACAAAATCTTTAAGAATTTTTAGTTATTCGGAAAATTTGACAGTGATACAGGAAATCTGACAGAAGAGTAACAGTGAACACCTATAAGCCCGCTATCTGGAATCCATCATGGTTAACATTTCTTTATATTCGCTGTGTGTGTGTGTGCGCGTGTGCGTGTGTGTGCGTAAGTATGAATGTTTTTGTGTTGAGCTGTTAGGACGTAGGTGCAGACACCCAGACCCTCACCTGGAACACTTCCTGGAGGAAGGAAATTCTCTCTTTATCACACCTAACGATTCACAGCGTTTCCTGATTCACAGCTTTTCCCCTGTAGTCCTGCCCAGGGGTGGGGTTCCTTTGGGGCTGGAAGAAGGAGATCTGATTTACATTTTTAAAGGATCCCAGTGGCTGCTGGGAGGTGGAGTTGGGTGGGTGTAAGTTGTTCAGAAATCTCCCAGGGCTCCTTGTGGAGGGGTCCCTTGAGGGGATGGAGGGGAAATGCGCTTATTTAAAGATAGAGGAACTGGAGAGACTTCTAAGAAATTCTGGGTTCGCTTTGTGGCCAAGCTGAGCCCATCTTAAGAGAGGCCCTTGTGAAAACGAATTCCTAAACCACAGAAGCTGCAACAGGAGGGCGTCTGGAATGATCTCATTCTTCTTCTTATATAAATGAACCCAACGCCCCATGCATCGTCATCAGCAAGGACTGGGAGGGCGCTTGGCCAAGACGGGCCCCCTCAGATCTGCATGCTCCCCGCCCGCCCCCCCCCCCACCCACCATGTCAGTCAGGTCCCCTTCTGTGGGGCCCTCACTCCTTAGAGGTTCCTGGGACCCACGCTGCCCTACACTCCTGCTCTGCCCAGAGAGCTGAGGCTCTTCCCCCAGAGGGGCACCCCACCCCAACAGGAGCCTCCACCAGGCCTGCCCCGTCCTCCCCTGGGAAGCTGAGCTCGCCCGCCCCACGCCCCCTGAAGCCGCTGAGATGCGCAGATTCAAACCCTACCCACCATACCCTCTGTGAGTGATCTTGGGACAGCCGTCTTGCCCTAAGCCTCACTTTTCCTCATCTGTGAAATGGGGTCATGGTGGGGCTGCAGGAAGGGTTAGCGCAGTGCCTGGCGGGGGGAGTGTGTGTGACTGATGGCCTGGCAGGATGGGTTAGTCAGGGGTTGAGCTCAGCCTGGACGGTGGGTGTATTCATTTCCTGGGGCCGCTGTAACAAATGACCACAAACTAGGTGCCTTAAAACAACAGAAATGTATCCTCTCACTTCTGGCTCTAGAGGCCAGAAGTTCAAGATCAAGATGGGAGCAGGGCTATGCTCCCTCCAGAGGTGCTAGGGGAAGCTCCTCCCTGCCTCTTGCAGCTCCTGGTGGTTCCAGACAGTTCCTAGCTGTGGCCACATGACTCCCATCTCTGCCTACATCCTCAGCTGGCCTTTCCCCTCTCTTCTCTCACACGGACGCCTGTCACTGGATCTAGAGGTCACCCTAATCCAGGATGACCTCATCTCAAGATCCTTAATGGCATCTGAAAACACGTTTTTTCAAATAAGGTCACATTTGAAGATTCAAACCCCCTAACCTGGGGGTTAGGATGTGGCACATCTTTTGGTGGGGGGGGGGTGTCACCATTGAACCCACTACAGTGGGCACTGGCATATTTTCAGCATAGTCTGCCTTATCTCTTTCTCCTGGCTTGTCCCCACTTTCCTTTTTTATCTATTTCTTTTTTAGAGACGGCTAAAGTTTTGCTCACTCCTCTCATATCCCTCACACCTCTTATTTTTCACTTCTGGGCTTTTTCCTGACCTGCCCCGGCATCCGTGACTTGCTTCTGCAGCCTGAGTTACAGGCAGCAGGACAGGGGCTGGGAGAGCTCGACCTCGTCACCGTCACGCATCGCTGAACACGCAGGACAGCCAGCAGGGGAGCATTCTCCAAGTCTGTGGTGCCTGGGCCGCTAAGCCCAGCAGAAGGCCTTTGCATGAGGCTGCAGGCTCCCTGGGGTGACCAGGTGACCACAGAGGCCAGTTCCTCTGGCCAGTCAGCTCCAACCACCTCCCTAACACTTCCCTCCTTGTGCTCTGTCCGTCAGCCTGAGGCTGTCTTCCTCAGCTTTGGGGGTACCTCCTGGTCACCCCATCTCTCATTGTTTCCCTAAGTGTAGAGCTCCATCCTGACACACCTGGTGGGGTAGGAGGGGTTCAAATCCTGGCCCTGCTTGGTGACCGGGGCAAATCATTTAATTCCTGGTCTCAGGTTCCTGTTCTGTTTGGTGGGGATTATAGTAACACACACCTCATCAGGCCACTGAGTGAAAGGCTGCAAGCAGTGTGCTCACAGCAACGCCCGGACTGCAGTGGGTGCTCAGAGCCGTCACCTGCAAGCTGACCCTAAAATTCATGGGGACCCCAAATAGACAAAACAATCTTGAAAAAGAACAACCAGGTTGGAAGAGTCACTTGCTGATTTCAAAACATCTCACAAAGCTACAATAATCAAAACAGCATGGTTCTAGCCTAAGGACAGACATGGAGACCAATGGAACAGAATAGAGAGGCCAGAAACAGGCCCTCACATCTGTGGATGCTGGATTTTTGACAGGTGGCCACGTCCAGTCAATGAGACAGGACCATCTCTTTCAACAAATGGTGCTGGGACAATAGGACTGCCACACTCACAGGAATGGAGTTGGATCCCACCTCACAGAATTAACACAAACAGTAACTCAAAATGAATCAAAGACCTAAATGCAAGAGCTAAAGCCGTACAATTCCTAAAAAAAAACCCATAGGGGTGAATCTTCACGACCTTGGATTGGGTAGCGGATCTTGGGTGTGACACCAAAAGCATGAGCAGCAAAAGGAAAAGTAGACGTACTGGACTTTATCAGAACAACCATCAGGATCCTGACCTCCCGTCCCTAATTGTGTGATCCCGGGCTGACGGCCCTGAGCTCTGAACTCCTGCCTCTACAGAGGGGATGGCGGTCATGGCCTTTTGTTGTTTGGGAGAGTCAGTCGCGGGAAGGACTCAGCTCTGTGCCTGGCATGTGACACAGTGGCACTTAGCGAGTGTCAGCGGCGATGCTGATTGATGGTGATGATGATGCTACGAAGAGGAATTCCCACTGAGGGTGACCTGTTTTCATAACACACACAGACTGTGGTCGCAGGGGCCATCCTCCTTTCCCTCTGCAGATTCTTGCTCCTGGCACCCGGCAGACTAGCTTAGCAGTGCTCCAGCCTCTGAGGTGTGAGTGTGACTGTGAGAATGTGTGTATGTGAGTTTATGAGTGAGTGTGTGGGTGTGAGTGTGTATTGTAAGTGTGAGAATGTAAGTGTATGTATTTGTCCACGTGAGTGCATGTATGTGTAAGGGAGTGTGCATGTGTTATGTGTGAGTGTGCATGTGTTATGTGTGAGTGTGTGCATGTGTGTATGTGAGTGTGTGACCTGCTTTCTTCCCTGGCCAGTGGGGCCACTATGTGGACACCCCCTGGCAGGGTCATTTCTGCCCCAGGGAAGGGCCGCAGCCACTGCTGTGTTCTGTCCCGAGGCGCCCCATGCCCTCGGCCCTCAGTGGATGGACAGCACCTCCAGTGCACAGGCCACAGCAGGTGGCACTGTGGTTAGACGTGGAGGGGGACTTCCTCATCCTGGACAGTCCTCAGGAGCTGCTCACGTCTTTGCGTGTGGTGCTTGGGGCTGGGCAGTGTGGCTGCGGGTGCCCGCACGGCTGTTCCTGTCCCTTGCTCCACGAGGGCCCCAGGCAGGGCTGGGGCGTCTTGCTGGCCGCCCTGCTCACCCCTCCACTGGGCAGCTGGTTGGTGGCCCTGCGGGTTTCTTGCCTATCTTCACGGGTAACTGCATTCTTTTCCTCTGCTGGTTTTTGGTGAACATGTTCTCGCCTTTTCCCCATCTGACATATTTTCTCGCTCTCACCCATCAGATCGAGGCCTCTCTGGCGGGGCTGAGAGCGTGGGGAGGGAGGGTCCCCTGCTCTGATGGTGGGCTGGGCTGGGTTTCCTTCACGCCCGTTCTCACCCTCAGGGGCGCTGCTCTCAGCACCTTGCCACGAACGTGTGTGGCTATTGTCTCTACTGGAGCTTGACCTCCCAAGCGTTCTTGGGGCAGCCCACATACCTGGGGAGCCCCCGGGAGCTGAAGGTCGAGTTCTGCTCCTCAAAGCTGGCCTGACGGCCACTTGGGGACCATCACGCCGCTGGGTTTGTTGAGGACCAAGGTCACAAGCTGCCTTGGTCAGAAGCTGAAATTCAGGATGGGGAGGGGTGTCTGGGCACGAGGACCAGAGACGGGTTTTCTGATTATGCTGAAGTGTCGAGGAGGCATTCAAGCGGGACTCCCAGACCATGCCATCTGTCCACGGCAGCTGTTAGAGACGGGGAGATCGGGTCTCACGGACAGCCAGATGCTCCCTGCCTGCTTGAGGTCCGGGTCACCTTGGAGACTCGGAAGCCAGGCAGCTACACTCTGGGCCGGGCCGGGGTCTTTTCTCTAAGGAAGGACATACACCAGGAAGCACTGTGGTTAGACTTGGAGAGGGACTTCCTTGTCTTGGATGGGCGGCAGCTTGAGTCTTCACACCCAGTCCTTGGGCGTGGGGAGCATGGCTGGTTCACACCTGGTCCTTGGGCGTGGGGAGCATGGCTGGTTCACACCCGGTCCTTGGG
>NW_021703765.1:81441453-81442276 GCF_005190385.1 Monodon monoceros | reverse complement strand
GCATGGCTGGTTCACACCCGGTCCTTGGGCGTGGGGAGCATGGCTGGCCTGAGGCCGGGGGATGAGGAACTATTCAGAAAGAGAGTGCTTTCCATGCGGCTGTCCCGGGCCTGATGGACACTCCAGAGCTGCCCCGTCCACGCAACTGACAATGAGTGAAATGGTCTGTGTGCACTGCCCACTATGGGTGGTAGCCCTGGCCTCACATGGCTACTAGCATTAGAAATGTGGCATAGGGGCCAGAGACCTGAATTTAAATGTTACTTAATTTTACCTGATTTAAACTCCACAGCCACATGTGGCTGGAAGCACGAGGCCTTTCTGGAGGGAGGCCGGCAGGGGGTGGCCCATTCCCCAGGGAGCGAGGCGGCCGGGTCCTTAGGGCAGCCTGTGAGTTTTCTTCAGGGGCCCGGGTTGGCCTGGGTCTGCTCAGGTCTCTGTGTGATCTCGTGTCTGCCCACGTGCCTGGGTCTGCCCACGTGCCCTTGTGTGATCGCGTGTCTGCCCACGTGTGCCCGGGCACACGGCAGAGCGGGGAGCCGGGGAGGGGCTGGGTGTCGGATGCGGGAGGAACGGCTGCCGCAGGGCTCCCCCGCATCCCCCCAGGAGCAGAAGTTCTGCCAGCGCTATGACCAGCTCATGGAGGCCTGGGAGAAGAAGGTGGAGCGCATTGAGAACAACCCCCGGCGGCGGGCCAAGGAGAGCAAGGTGCGCGAGTACTACGAGAAGCAGTTCCCCGAGATCCGCAAGCAGCGGGAGCTGCAGGAGCGCATGCAGAGGTGAGCGGCGGGGGGGCCGGGCCCACCCCTCCCCCTCCCCTCCC
>NW_021703765.1:81407492-81441053 GCF_005190385.1 Monodon monoceros | reverse complement strand
TCCTGCCTCCCAGGGCCTGGGCCAGCTCGAGGCACTGTCCACAGAGGCGCCCTGGCCGGCTTGAAACTGAAGGCACAGCAGCGTCTCAAACTGGCAGCCCAGGGGCCACATCAAGCCCTTGGATGTGTCCCTCGGTGCCCGCCCAGCCTTAATACTTAATTGAAAGAAGCTTAAATCCATTTTGGTGGAGTGAGTTCTCCTTCCGGTGTGCCACAGGCTGGTACCTCCCAGCTTCGTTCATTTATGCGGCCCCTGAAGGCAGCTGAGTTTGAGATCCCTGGTGTGGCTCAAAGGAGAAGGATGCTGGTCTCACGTGGCGGCCGTGAGGATGGGGTGGGATCCTGCGTAGGAGTGCCCAGCGCAGAGTAGGTGCTTGGTGACATGTGGCTGTGACATCTGTTGTCATACGGATAAGGTGGTGGGCCATGAGCAGGGATGCTGGATTTCACTCTTTACTGGACACTCATGGTGCGTATCTCACCGAATGCCTCCTCCAGTCCTGGGAGCCACGTGCCACCTTATCCCCGTGGTACAGGGGAGACATTGAGGGACAGGTCCGAAGAGGCAGAGCTGGGCTTTGTCTGTGGGTCTGTGTGGCTGGCCTTCCGGTGGGCATCTTAGGAGAGAAAAAGGGTTCTGGCATTTCTGGGTGAGCCTGGGGGCTCCATGCCCTCCCCTGGACCCCTGGGCTCGGGGCTATCTCTGTGGGTGTGAGGCCTGGCCCCTCCTCACTGCCCACACGCCGCCTCTGGGGAACCTGTGGGCTCGGGTCTGTGCCGCTGTGCCGGCCGCGTGTCCCTGGCTGCCGAGGGGTCGATCCTGAGCGTGTCCCTTTGGTCTCCAGCAGGGTGGGCCAGCGGGGCAGCGGGCTCTCCATGTCAGCCGCCCGCAGCGAGCACGAGGTGTCCGAGATCATCGATGGCCTCTCGGAGCAGGAGGTAAGTCCACGGCCTTGACCCTGACCTCAGCTCCACCCGCTGTGTCCCCTGCGCGTGGAGAAGCTCCCAGCAGGAAGCAGAATTCACCTGGATGCTTGAAATCAAGGGGCTTGTTACTGAAGTGTGGGCAGAGGCAAGGTGGGACAGTGGGGCACCAGGGGAGTAGACATTGCCCATCCCCAGCCTGAAGGAGAAGCGGGGAGAGGGGCCTTCCTGGGGCTGTGGAGGAGAGGAGGCCCCCTGGTAGGACACGGCCAGGAAGGGCCCCATCCATGATGCCACGGCGGGGAGGAAACGGGATAAGTACCCCCGCCTCTCACTCCCCAGCCCCGCCCCCGTGTACTTTCAGTGCTTCCCGTTGGTTGGGCCTGACCAGAAGCCAGAGGGCACGAGGGCCTGAGAGCTGTGGTTTCTAGGTCAGCCTCCCCGTGCCCAGAACTGGGGGCAGAGGGGGATTCCCATCTCACCAGCTGTTCACCAAGCTGGGGACCTTCTGTCAGGAGTTCCCAGATGACCTTGTATCAGCCAGGTGACCCTGGCTGTGGTCGCCAGAGCCCAGAGGTGAACAGGAAGCAGAAGGAGGAGGCGTTTGCTCCTGGGGCAGGGCTGGTGCTGGCCTGTCCCCTCCCAAGTCTTGTAGGTCAAGCATCTAATGTGCCAGTCCCCCCGCCCCACCCCCCCATGTTCCCAACATCACAGTAGACAAGAAGGAGCCTCACAAGAGGAGGGGGCACATTCTTCCTCCCTGGGGCCTTGTGTCCAGGCAGAACTTTTGTCCAGATGGGAGGCACTGCGGCTCCAGCTCAGCGCAGTCATCTCTAGCTGCACGTGGCTATTTAAATGGAAATTAACACAAATGAAATAAAATTAAAACTTCAGTTCCTCTGTGGCACCGTTCGCATTTCAGCTGCTCAGAAGCCACATGTGGTTAGTGGCCCCATGTTGGACAGAGCAGGCGGTAAACACCTGCATCGCTGCAGAACATTCTATCGGGTGGCATTGCTTAGGCCACTGAGTCTCACTTCGGACAGACTTGAGAGTCCTGGGGAGGGGCAGTCCGGCTTGAGCCGCAGTTTCCTAGGGCCCTGCCCCAGCAGTTCTGATTTAGCCAATCTGGGGCGGAGCCCAGGAACCTGCATTTTCACCAGGCTGTTCACGTGGGTCTGATGCAGGTAGTTCAGACTCTCTGGCCGTTAAAAAAGAGCGTTCGTTTTAAAACTTCACGTGCTGTGTCCCTGTTTTGAACACCCCTCAGTCTGCAGAAAGCAGAGCTTGGACATCCTTTGTCCTCACACCTGTGGGTTCGCTCGAGCCCCTGTCCCGCCGATGCTGTGGCCACGTACACGTCCCACAGGGGCACGTGGGAACAAGAGGAGGGCGGCCCTTTCCCGTGCGTTCCCTGCCTGATGCCGGCAGGGCGCCTGGCATCCCAGCCGGTTCAGTGTCCCCCTCCCACCCACGCCGGCCCCCATCCCGCAGGCCCACTTCCCCAGGTCCTGGCCGCACAAGCATGTGGCCGCCAGCGTCCCCGGGGATGCTGAGGGACCAGCTTTCGCGGGTGATGGTTGGAAAGGGAGTTCAGGGCAGAAACTTCACCCCACCCAGCCCAGGCTGACCTGAGGTTCCCTGGGAGGGTGGGAAGGAGGGAACTGGGTGGGAACGATGCTCTCCATCTGGGGGGAGCTTGCGGTAGTCGGTTGGGGAGAGGCAGCAGAGCAGGGGTGGGGTTCCTGCCAGGAGAAACCCTGCCTGGGCTCTGCCAGTGCTGTGTATCTCGGGCAGCCGAGGAGGTCGGGAGGTGAAGGTGCTGGAGCCGAGGGTCAGGGCCCTGCCCCCGCTGCGCTTCCCTGCCCCTGTTGGGAATCCCCAGCACTGAATGGAGAGCCTGGATGTGGGAGGTTGGGCAGCGGAGCCTTTGAACCGGCTGACCTTGGCCGGGCTGGACCCTCGCCTGCCTCCGGAGATGGGTAATTAATCGCCAGTAATGGGCTGGCTGCAGAGATTTGGGAAATGAGTCCAGCTGAGTGGCGGCTCACAGCCTCTTAATAGCCATCCTGATGCATTAGGAGCGAGCCCGCCCGACTCCTGCTGAGCATGGGGCTGGGCAGGCTTGGTCCCCAGTGGGCACGCTTGAAGGAGCTGGATCCAGGACTGGGGGTGGGTGGCGGCCGAGGAAATGGTTCTGCAGCCTCACCGGGCCCCCCCAGAGCAAGGCAGCTCCCCACCCCCACCCCGCGTGCCCTCTGAAGCTGGAGGGCCAGGCCCCGTCTCCTGAGGTAGTCCGGCCCAGCTGGGCTGCACATCTTTCTTGCGGTATTTTATGGCACTTGCATTTCCAAGTGGAAGATTCATTGCTCCCCTCTTTCTGCAGATAAGGTGGCTGCTGCTCTCTGCATTTAATTTAACAGCCCTGCCCACCATAAAGCTCTCTGGGGCCGCCTTTAAATTCCCCCTTCCCCTGCACGGGCTATTATTATCTTTTAACTCATCATCCACTTTCTCTCCGGTTTTGCGTTTCTCCTGTCGTGCCCGGAATACCCCTATCCTCTGCTCTCCACCTGGCTCCCCGGTGCTGGCGCAAGCGCCCCTCCCCCCCCCCCCCCCCGTCCCCGCTGTCTTGTGCTTTCCAACCGGAGCCCTCTGCGTCTCCGTTTCTCTCCAGAACCTGGAGAAGCAGATGCGCCAGCTGGCCGTGATCCCACCAATGCTGTACGACGCCGACCAGCAGCGAATCAAGTTCATCAACATGAACGGGCTCATGGACGACCCCATGAAGGTGTACAAAGACCGCCAGGTCATGAACTTGTGGAGCGAGCAGGAGAAGGAGACCTTCCGGGAGAAGTGAGTCCCCGTCACTGGGAGGCGGGCCTGGCCGGGCCACCCTCCCCTGTCCCGGGAAACCCGTCCTGTTGAGTCTTGTGTTGGCTTCCTAGGGCTGCCACGACACATGACCACCAGCCGTGTGACTTTAAACACCAAGAATCTATCCTCACGCAGTTCTGGGGGCTGGAAGTCCAAGATCAAGGTGTGGTCTGGGGTGGTTCCTTCTGAAGGCTCCAGGGGAGAGTCTGTCCCAGGTCTCGTACCTGGCTGGCACCTGCTGGTGGCTGGCAATCTTTGTCATCCCTCGGCCTGGAGATGGATCTCACCGTCTCATTGTGTCTTCATGTGGTCTTGTTTCCTGTGTGTCTCTGTGTGTCTTCTCCTTTTCCTATAAATTCACCAGTCACATTGGATTCAGGGCCCACCCTACTCCAGCATGACCTCATCTTAACTAATTATATCCTCAAAGGACTCATTTCCAAATAAGGTCACCTTCTGAGGTGCTGGGAGGACATGATATTGGGGGGGGACACTATTCAAACCAGTACAAAGTGTCAAGGCAGTTTCATGTGAAATGGGGCAGTGTGTGTCAGAAGAACAAGGCAGGAGGGCCTTCGAGGCTGGGCTGAAGCCGTGGGCGGGGTTATGTGGCTGCCGGTGACTTTTCGGTTTTCATTTTACTTGGAAAGCGGCTATTTGTGGAGCGCATCCTTCATCACAGACGCTGGACAGATGTTTTCTGGGGTTTGTGCATTTGTCCCCCTTATCCCTCATCACAGCGTTACCAGGCCATCCCCATTACGCACATGAGGAAACAGAGGCTCAGAGAGGTTAAGACACTTAACAAAGGTCACACAGCTTGCAAATGGTGGAGGCAGGATTCAGACTCCCCCAGCTTCGGGGCAAGGGCTCAGCTGCAATGGAGAGGCTTGTCGGGGGAGAGGGGGCTATGGAGCCAGGGAGCAGGGTGGGGGGGCCTTTGGAAAGCAGAGGCAGGAACTGGATGCTAAGAGGTGAAGCTTGGGGCTTCTTCTAAAATGAAAGAGCAGAATGACTGTTTTGGGGAGACGAGTGAGGAACCGGACTCAAAATGTGTGTCCCAGGGAACCACATCCTGGGCACAGAGCGCCTCCTCAGGACCCAGGACCCCCATAAGGCAAGAGGGTGGGAAGCTGAGGCGGAGGCCTCAGCGCTCAGCCAGGAGGGCATGGGGGACTCAGCCTCGGGGCGTCCACGTTCACCTCCACCTCCTGAGAAGGCCTCAGATTTTCTTCAAAAGAGGTGTCCCAAGTTCTCCAGCCACCCACTGCGGGGCCAGGCCGCAGGGGCTGGGGCTGTCTCTGCCCTTTGCAGAGCTGGGCGGCCCCAAAGTGCCAGACTGGGCTTCAGGGACGGGGATGGCTCTGGGTCGTGGGCAAGGCTGGGGTGCATCAGCCAGGGCAGACACCAGGACTTGGAAATGCAGGAGGAGCGACTGAAGAGGGTCTTGAGTGGAAAGTTTTTGTTTGTTTGTTTAAATGGCCTTTGATTATGGAAATTCTAAAACATACATAAAAACAGAGGGACGGTGTAATAATGCACCTTCGAGCGCCTAACACAGATGCAGCGACCTTCCACAGGAAATAGCGCTTTGGGGAGCAATTCCTGCCGTGTGTTTGGGGTTTACTGCTCAGAGACAGGAAACGCAGGTAGTTAGCGGCTCATTTCTAGTTCCTCACGGTCACAGACGTCAAATCAAGTCGTCCCGTATCTGGTGTTGTACAATTTAAAAACCAGTGAAGTGACTGTAGGATGGTCATGGATGCTAAGAATTACTGTTGCATTAGGTATTTAAATTCCTCCTGGTATGTTTGATATTTTATTTATTTATGCCTTCTTTTAAAAAAAAGAGGTTTCTGGGAATGCTTTCTGTGTTTTGGCCTTTCTGGATTTTTCATGTTGCTGTTCCGACCTAAGGATTTCACACTGTTAGTCCAGTAGCTGCAGAATGGGGGCCCCAGGCTGGGCTGATGTCTGCTGAGACCCAGTTTGGCACCTTGAGTCTTTCAAGATCCTGGGTGACCTCTCGTTTTCAGCGGAACTGATAGCACTCAGGGCCTCGGAAAATCACGTGCTGGTGGCGTAGAGTTCCATCACTTACTGTTTTTGTGACTTCGAGCAGCCACTTCCCCTCCCTGAGCCTCAGTCTCCACGTCTGTAAAATGGGTGTAGCCTCAGTGCCTCCTCGCTTAGCCGTCTGGAGGTACCCAGTGTCAGAGTAAACTCTCAGGAAACATGGCAGAGGACCCAGGTGTAGGTTGGAGGGAGGTGGAACAGGTGACCTAAGAGATTCCCAAGTGTGCTTCTGGGTCTCCTGGGGCCCCACCTCTGCGTGGGGAAACCCCAAGGAAGGGATCTGTGGGGAAGGAAGTGTCACTGGGGCAGGGAGAGGGAGGAGAAGGGAAGACTGTCTGTCTGGAAAATCAGGGCGTTAAGCCGCCTCCAGCTTTGCGAGCTGCCCGAGGCAGGATCCCAGGCTGGGAAGCCTGCCTCTGACTCGCGGCTTCCTCTGGGAAAAGAGAAGAGGCCGCTCTGGCTTCTCCAGTGTCTGGTTGGGGAGCAGGGGAGGGACACACTGGCCTCCTGCCCAGCCATCTGGAGGGCTGGGCAGGACCATCGCCAGCGCTGGCCCAGGCTCCCTCCGGCGGCGGCGGGGGGGTGGGGGGACCCCGGGGCCCCTGCGTCCCCAGCAGACTCTCCTCTCCCCAGGGAGGCCGCGGGGCGGTGGCGCGTCTTGGGGACGGGCGGGCCGAGGCTCCACCCAGCATCCCCGGGGCCCCAGCAGCCGTGACCCACATCTCCGCCCCCGCTGTCCGCCTGCTCCTGTGGCCCTGACATTTCAGTCTGGCCCAGCTCTTTCCCAGTAATTCTCCCTGTTTCGCGGGAAGCCAGTTGGTGGGGTGCCAGCTCCCCGCCACCCCTCCAGCTTGGGTCCCTTCCTTCCGCCTTCTGGGCCGGCTTGCCTGCCTCCTGGCGGGCACTCGAAGCCTCTGCGCTCGCCTCTCAGGGTCCTGCCCCGCGACCTCGCCCGTGGCGGCCCCGCGTGGGCCGGGCGAGGCCCAGCTTCCCAGGCCCAGCCGGAGACAGAAACAAAGGCAGAGTGTAAAAGGGGGGGAACCCCACCGAAGGGCTGCATGTCATGTCCTCATTTTTCCTGGAACCCGCCTCCAGCAGGACAAACAAATGTATTTTCAAAGGCGCTAAAACCAGTGACTCACTCCAAGGAACGCCCTCTCTTAGCCCTCCGTCCCGCCTGCCGCGGCCCTTCCCACACCCCCCTGGGTTTAATTGCTCTGAGCGGGGCGGTGCTGGGCCAGCGGAGATGGCAGGCTCCCTGGAGCTCGGCGGCCGCCCAGCTGGGCAGCCCTCCTCGGCCTGATCTCAGGCCCGCCCTTCTCTCCCCGCAGATTCATGCAGCACCCCAAGAACTTCGGCCTGATCGCATCGTTCCTGGAGAGGAAGGTGAGTCTGCCCACCGGCCCAGCGCCACCCGCCCCGTTCCCCTCTGGGGGCCACTCCTGGGGGCAGCCAGCCGCTTGGGCTGGGCCGCAGGACCCTCCCTCCCTACCCACGAGGCCTCTGCCTGCTGGCCCCGTGCTCTCCTTGCTGTGTCAGACGGCACTTCCCTCCTTCCTCCCTCCTGGGAGCAGCAACTGCAGGCCCCGCCCCCTTCTCCCAGGGCGGAGCTCCAGGCTGGGAAACCCCAGGAGAGCTGTGTGCACCAGCTCCTCAGACGTGGCAGAAAGCATCCTGGCAGACTGGACATGGGTTCTGGAAGCCATGCCATGCCTGGCACCCTAATTAAGGCTTTATAGGCAAGAGTGGCGATCTTCCAGGGCGCTGGATGGAATGACCTTTCTAGGTCCCTCTGATGGTCACTGTACCCTGACACCCCTGATGGGAAGCCAGGCGTGTGGCTGGCGTGTGGTTTATCCTCATCCCCTTTTCGTAGAGCTGAGGCTTGAGCTCCGCCTTGCCCCCACACCCAGCCTGGAGCGGTGCCTCTTTCTGCTCAGGCTCCCTGTTGGCAGGTGGACACAAAGCGTCCCAGGAAACGGTAAAGCCCCCTTTTGTGTACCCACGAGGCTAGGCTGGGCAGCGGCCACAGGTAGGAGGGAGCCGGTCTGGGGGGCTGGACGTGGCCCTGTGTCAGAGTCGCCCGCTGGACCCCAGCATCATCAGGGCGGAGCCAGACAAGCTTCCTGAAAAGGTTTACTTTCTGGGGCTGCTGTTCCGGGTGTTTAAAGCAGCGTTTCGCCGAATCTCGTCTCTCAGACGGGGTGTCTGCCCACTCCCGGCTTTGCAAATACCATGCTACTGGAGGCCTCATGCTTCCTCGCTGGGGAGGGCGGTGGGAACCGGATCCAGGCGGGTATCTTAAAGGGTAACAGTTGTTCTCAGCGTCTGCCCTCAATGAGCCGGTACCCGTAGAAGGAGGGAGATGGGGCAGCGTGGGGAAGCGAAATCTCTCCCGGCCTGAAAATCCAGTGTGGAGAGGCGAGCTCTATAAATAGCCTCTCCTCTGAGTTAGCGACAGGTTCTTACTAGGGGTGTGGACAACCCAGGAGACTCCAGGTCGGGGCTCCCCGGAGACAGAAGCAGGGGTTTCAGAAATTGGCAGTTGAGCAGAACTGTTTGAACGAGGGAATCAGAGGTCTCTACGCTGGAGAATAAACTTTACGGTGTTCTTTGGCTAAGAGGCAGCCCAAGCTGAGACTTAAATAGAGCTTCCAGGAGGGTCTGAAGCTGGGGCCGCCAGCTGTGCCTTTGGGGATTGGCGGTTCCTGGTGGTAAGTGAGGCCAACGGCAGGGTGGAGCTCGGTGGACTGGCCCGCCCGTGCCTGTCTGCAGGGCAAGTGATGCTTGGGGCCAGCCCGTGGCCGCCCAGCCCAGGAAGGCAGCCTCCTGAGTTGCCCGAGGGGAAGTCAGACACCCACACCCCCCGCTTGCAGGTATTGGCATCTGATTATAAAATGTTCTCCTTAACCGTTTTGCGGGCCGTGCTTGTGGTCCGGTTGAACTGTTCACAGTCCATTCTAGGAAGTGGATGAGGACGCAGGGGGTTTGAGGCCCAGCCGTCCTCTGCACCCAGCGGCCCTCACGATTGCCCCTCAGAGGCCAGTTCCGGGCTTGGCACCAGCACCGAGCATCACAGAAACATTTTACCTTATCTCAGTAACAGCTGCTGGCATTGGCGAGCCGTCACCTGGACTGGGCCCCGTGGCCGCAGGTGGCGGCATCGTCGTCTTCTGTCCTTCAGTTGCTCTCTGAGGGCGATGCCCTCTTACTGGTCCCATTTGGACGAGGAGGTGGTGGGGTTCCAAGAGCGCCAGTCATTTACTCAGCAAGTGGCGGTGCCAGGATTCAGACCCCGGTCCGCGGGGCAAAGACCGAAGCAGAGAAAAGACATAAATGTCCCAAGAGACGAAGAGTTGCGTGGCGACATTAGGCTGGATGCACGAAGCTTGGAAGAGGTTACTCAGGCCCCTAAATGTTAGGGAGGAGCAATCTAGGGTGAGCGAACGGACCCGAGCTGGGGAGCCGGAGGCGTTGTTCTCTGGGGCTGGCATGGCAGGTGACAGCTTCGTCCTTACGACTGCCAGTAGCACCAGCCACAATGCGAAGAGGTTAACACCTCTGCAGGGCGTGTTCTGTGGCCCTAAGTCCTTTACACGTATGTGTATTAACTTACTTGGTCTTCATGACAACCCTGTGAAATACGTGCTGTTAGTACCCCTACTACACAGGTGAGAAAACCGAGGCCCAGAGAGGTTAGGTAAGCTGGCCAGGGTCACCCAGCCAGTACCTGGAGGAGGCAGGATTGGAACCCAGGCCTCTGGCTCTCGGCCTCCTGCTCTGACCGCCTGCACTGCACACGCCTCAGAGTTCTTTTCTCTCTCCATCCTGCAGACGGTGGCTGAGTGTGTCCTCTATTACTACCTGACCAAGAAGAATGAGAACTACAAGAGCCTGGTGAGGCGCAGCTACCGGCGCCGCGGCAAGGGCCAGGTGAGGAGGGGGCGGGGCGGGCTCCCGGGCGGGCTCCCGGCCTGCTCGGGGGCAGCGTGCGGTGACATCTTCTCGTGTTTCTCAGCAGCGGGTCCCTCAGTTTGGGCCCCTTCCGTGGCAGCTGGGAGACCCTCTCTGGGGGGTGTTGCTCCTATCCTAGCAGCAGAGAAGAGACCTGGGAGAAATGGCCGCTTCCACCCTCAGCCTGGAAAATTCTAGAACTCCAGGCTTGGTGACCCTGTCACCATCCCTGTGGTGGATTAGGGTCGCATCCCCAGAGCAAGGGCCGGGCTTCCAGGATGACTTGGGCTGGTCTACAAACTTAACATTTAAAATTTAGAAAGAATTTTTGGTGTTTTGGCGTAATGCGTATGTGAAAGAAAAAAACAGCCAGTACTTTAGAGTGCCGTTTTTCAGACATCAGTGCTTCAGATATGACTGAAGGATGATTTAGGTTAGAGCAGGACTTGGCAAACTATGGCTCACGGGTGAGTCCAGCCTGCCACCTGTTTTTGTGAATAAAGTTTTATTGGCACCCGGCCATGCCCATTCGTTGACATATTACTGTGGCAGCTTTTCTGTTACAACAGCAGAGTTGGGTAGTCCTGACAGAAACTGCAAAGCCTGACATATTCACTATCTGGTCCTTTATAGAAAAAGTCTGCTGACCTCTGAGTTAGACGAAAAGGGAATTCGTTTAAAAAAAGATTCTGTAAATTATGTTAAAGATGAAGGGGGTCAGTGGCACACATTTTAAAGGGGGCTCGCGAGTGTTTTGGTGTTGGGGAGATGGAGGGAAGGGGAGGGATTTGTTTCACGTCCAGGCTGTTAAGAATCAGCCCAGAACAGATGCTGGGACTACGGGGGTGAGAGGGGGAGTGGGCTTGTGCTGCAGGCGGAGGGATGCGGGCCGGAAGCTGCAGAAGCTCTGGGCACTGCTGTTAGATGCCGGACTGGAGGGGATCGAGGCAGGCCCTTCCCTGGGGCCTCTGGCGTGGGGGACCGGACGGGGGAAAGGGACGAAGGCCGGGATTAGCATGTGCTGGGAGGACAGGACACAGAGGTTCTCTTAGGTGGGTGGTCCCTGTCATTGGCGTCTTCCAGCCCAGACCCCCACCCCTACCCCAGGGCCACCGTCTTCCCTTCCCGAGGCTGGAGAGAGCCGGACCCTGAGAGCATCAAGTCCAGCCATCACCCGTGGGGTCCCAGTGTCCCCTGTGAAACCGTCACTCTATGATCAAGCCCCATAGCCTACGATGGGTTGGTCCACGCAGCTTCCTAGCCTGCATCCCGTGTCTCCTTTCTTGCTTTCTGGGAACTTTGCTTCAGGAGTACAGACCCACTTTTCTGTTGGCTAAGCCACATATAATTAAGGAAGCAAATCTGCTGACGGGAGAGTAAACCCCTCACTGCATTCTGCATGTCAGGCCAAGGTGATTGAGACTGAGCATTGGTTGTCATTGGCCTGGATCATTGAAGGGTGGCTGCGTTTGGTTTGTGGATAGGGTTTTCCTCTAGTTTTGTGCAGCCACCGTTGGCCAGCCTGCTCGCCCATCTAACAGATGTGTAAAACCAAGGCCTACTGGCTTGGCGCTATTCAGTTGTAAAGACCTAGCTGTGGCGTGTTAGAAGTTGAAGCGCATTTAGGAATTTGTCTAGACCGAGATGCAGAAACTCAAATGCCGGGGCAGGGAGCATAAATGTGTCAGCATAAGAGGCAGTGAGGAGGGCGTGGCGTGGACTGTGGCAAAATAAAGGGGGAGATAAAGGCCTCTAGACTGATCTTAAAAACGTTGTCAGCTGTTTGTCGAGCATCTCCTGTGTGCCAGTTCTCTTGCTCGTCTTCCCAGTGCCTCCCGACTCCCTGCCTTCGTGGGGGCCCTGTGGGTGGGCTCATGAGGGCCTTGCTGGTGGCTGGGCTGGGGGCTCTGGAGATGAAAGGGTTCTGAGTCAGATGGGAAGAGATTGGGCCATTCTCACCCTGTGCTGAGAGCCACATTTGTGTGGAGGGAGGCAAAGACTGTGTGCTGACGTCATTTAGGGAGGGGCTATCTCCAGATGAGTCCTGGGGAGTGGGGGGGCCGTTGGTGCCCCCTGCCCCTGGTCCTGGCTGCCATGCCTCCCACTTCACGGTGTTAATGCCTTGCTAGCTGACTCATCTGCCCGTCAGACATTTGTGTGCTGACACAGGGGACTCTGCTCGTTGTCTAGACCAGGTGTACACAGGTGGTTCCGAGTCAGCATGTCGGTGGTCTGCCTGAGAGGCTCCATCGAGTAAGGGACCCCAAAGATGAGGTTGAGGAACGCCTCTTGGGAGGACGAGGACAGAGGTGAGGGTGTCCTGGGCAGAGGGAACAGCAGGTGGAAAAGCGCCAGGACACGAGAGAGTGCACAGTACCCTTAGAGTCTTAGGAGCAGGGGTCTCAATACCTTCCAGGGTCTTACATGAATGAAGGGATGGAGAATCCATAGGAGGCAATAGGGAGTGGTGAGGCCCAGGGCTAACTAGAGAGCTTGTGCCTCATATCAGCTCCAGCTGACTCTTGACTACCTGGCCCTGTATTACCAGATCGGATTTTTGATGATGAGCTGGAGATAGGGAATTATATGAAGTTGCCTGACTTTTAAATCTTAGGTCGCGTAGGAACCAGTAACGACGAAGCACCGGACAGGCTGGGCAGCTCACATTTGCTCTCGAAATCTGTCCTCAGCCCTCAGTATAAGTCCTCTGGGCTGGAGTATGGTAAGGCTGAGGGAAGAGGTAGGGAGAGGATTATGTGACTAGGGACAGAGTCCAGGGAGTGTTTTATAGCAGAGGAGAAGCGTTGGCTTCGTATTTTCATCTGAGCTGTCCTGGGTCAGCTGTGGCGTCCACAATGCTGAGAGACGTGGGGCTTGTCTGGTGAGGTTTAACGATCGGCTCAAGCTGGCGTCTCAGGCTGGGGCTCCCAGGATGGAGCAGGGATGCCTCTGTGCCCTGCCTCTTGCAGAAGGAGAGAAGAAGGCAGGGCACGAGGCCCCTGTCTCCTTGGGAGATGGGACGTATCTTTGGGGCTCTCCCCTCCCTCTCATCGGCTGTGGCTGCGAAGAGGTGCCATGTGGCCCGGGCCCTGCTGGGGACGGAAATAAACGCGTAAACCCTGGAAGGACTCCTGTACCAGGCAGATCCGCTGCCCTCACCACCGCCTGCCAGCCCTGTTCATACATATGGAATAAGTGGGTCAACCCAAGTGTTGACTTTGTGGCCGTAACTCTTCCCTCTGCCCCGTGACAGCAAAGTAAACGGCAGACGCACCAACCCCGCAGCCCCTCTTGGTAGTTCAAGGTGCAGTTGCTGCAGCGGGCCTGCTGTGATAAAACCTGTGATCCTGCTGATAAATCTCCCAGTGAGACGGGTAGGGGTTCCCCAGCCTGGCACGGAGTGGGTGTGGGTGTATGTGCTTGGGCGCCTACACGTGGATGGACGGATGGGCACCGGCGGTGGCGGCCCCCCGTGGGCTGATACTGCGAGCAGATGGCGGTCGGGCGTGAGGCAGGCAGAGACCCTCTGCTCTGTGAAGCCGGAAAAGCCAGGTGGGAATGAGCCTGGAGAGCGATCCACCGTTGGGGGGGGGAGCAGTCAGCCTCGGAGGCATAGCAGGCGCCCAGGTGACAGCTCTGCTGTCCCATCCTTGTGTCCGATCCATCCTTGGCCCGCCTCTGGCAGCTCAGAACCCTGGGACAGGCTGTGATCCTCATGTGGTTCCCGTGGCTCCGGCCACACCGAGGCTGAGAATGGCCACACGGCACCGCTCAGCTTGTCAGCCCAACAGATGCCCCTCGGATGGGCCCCTCCCGCTTCACTTCTCTAAGGTTGACCCCCACTCACCTCCACAGAGGCGTCGGATGCACGATATTGTGTGGTCATGCAGCGGACAATTATTGAGTGCCTACTGCATGCCAGGGCTGTAAAGCTTCTCCTTGAGAGCTGCACGAGACCACGATCCTTCAGGAAGCTAGAGAGAGGGTGTCAGCCGAGCCCAGCTGTCTCGGCGTCTCACAGCCCGTCCCGATTAAGAGCCTCTGAGGTAGACGTGAGGTGGGACTTCCGAGGTGTCAGCGAGCGGGGCCCTTCTCCAGGCTGCCGCCTTGTAGAAGGTGCATTTCCTGAGTTGGCTGGACACGGCCCAGGGCCAGAGACAGAGGGGTACCCACCTGCCACCAGCACCCCTCCCCTGGTCATTCCTGCCATGGTGATGAGGGGAGGCTGTCTCGGGCTCCAGGCTCAAACCCCCAAGTCTGGGGAGGAGGGGAACCCACGGTGGGAAGTTATTCTCCCCAGGTCGTAGGCCTTCTACCTTCTCCCGATACCACCATCCACTCCAGATTGGCCCTGGCCAGTGTCCTTGGGCTGTGCCCTCCTGGGGTCCAGGGAGGGACGTGTCTCAGGCTGAGTTATGGACCCTGAGATGGAGCTGGCGTCCAGCTGAAGTTCTTGAACTTTCACCACGAGGATTTGTGAAAACACAGACTGCTGGGTGGCGCCCCTCAGTGGGGCTTGAGAATCTGCATTTCTAACAAGTGCCCTGGCAGTATTGCTGCCGAACCTCGGCCTTAGGGGTGTTTACTGGGGAGTCCCCACCTGCCAAGGAAGGGGAGGGAAGGGAGCAGAGTAGCAGAAGGGGCAATCGAGGCAGGGCACAGGCTCAACGGCAGCCTGGACCAACCCTGGGGGCGGTGCTCTGGCACTGGAATGGCCCTTCCCAGGTGGGCAGAGGGGGCCAGGTCTTAGCCCAGGGGCCACAGAGGCTGAGGGCGTTCGTAGCGGCTGAGGCCCCTTCTAGAAAGGGACCTGGCCAGTCCATCCTGGGGACGAATCCTGCATGTTTGCATGTTTGCAAACTCCACTCTACGGCAGTCCTGACCTGCCCCAGTGCTTAAGCAGAGTGGGCAGCAAGATGTCACCTCGTGTGTTCGGGTGACACACGCCCCGTCGCGGCCTCACCACACCCTGTGCTGAGCCCCTTGTTCGTCATTGCTGTGGTTGCCTTTCGAAAGCATGGATGATTAGGAAAGGGGATATAAAATTCCTGCATGAAAAGCGTCGGCCGTCTGATGTGTCTGGTCTCAGACCCTCGATGACCCGAGAGGGCAAGGCCGCCCTGGCGTCCTCTGTGCTGCTGCCTGGCCCTGCCGTGGCTGGGACACGTGTTGGCCATTTGGAGTGTCAGGATGCCCTTCTTGTTTAAGAGGGGATGCCACCCACTTTCCAGAAGCTTCCCCGTATTCTGACAGAGGGAGACGCAGGAATTCTAGCCCCCTCACGCCCACCCCCTGCCAGCCGTGCACACCTGGGCTTCGGCAGGAGGGGGCCGAGCCCTCACCTCCTGGACCCCAGCCCCCGAGATCCGGCTGTGAGTGGCTGGTGAGCGTGTGGGTGGTGCCCCAGCGCCCTCTCCTCGAGGTGAATCACCGGCTGAGCCGGGGGCCAGCTTGGAGCACCGGTGACGGCACAGCAGTTTATAGTTCATGATTCATGGATGGAGGGGCCACATTATCCCAGCTAATTGCAGCACTGGAACCCAGGAATGCTGCGGTCAGAAGTCGGCTTAACTATGCAAACTGTCGGGGAACCGAGGCTGTGAGGCCAGCACGGCCCAGGCAGCACGGCCCAGCTCCGCAGCAGTGACCGGGGGTGGCCACGTGGCCCTCCTGGCGATGGGGGGGCCATGCTGCGGAGGGGGCTGTCCCTGAGGGTGAGTGCCCCTGCTTCCATCCCCCAGGGTGATGCGGCCGCAGAGGGGAGGGGTCCCAGCTGGGAGCTGCGCCGGTTGGGGTCTCCTCCTCGAGGCCACATGGGCTGTCTTCTCTTCCCACGGAGATGGGCACGGGGACAGGGCGCCCAGCCTCCCACTCCTGGGGGGTCATGGGGGAAGTCCAGGGAGGTGGGGCCTGCTCCTCCCCCACCTCTGGCCTGCAGGCCCCCTTCCCCCATCTCTCCTGCAGGCCCCCTTCCCCCCATCCATCCTGTCTCTGTCTGTGTCCCCCGCACCCACCCTCCTTCATCTTCCCTCCCCTCCCCCGCCCCCCCCCCCGCTCCCTGTCGAGGGACAGGTGACCTTGTTCCCAGTTGCTCTGTACTCCAGAGACTCCCGCGCCTCAGGCAGCTTGCACAGGGGACAGCGTGACCGGAAGGCATTCCAGGCCAGGGCTGGCCAAGTGCAGCCCCCGGGGGGAGGGGCAGCCACCGTGCAGTCAGTGCCGGTTCCCAGACCCTGGCCGCCCCCCTGGGCCGGTGAAATCTACGGAGGGGCCGCGTAGCAGGCCCCAGACTGGGCTGAGCTTGTCCCTGCCTGCTGGGTGAGCGCGAGCGTGCTTGCCCCAAACCGCCACCCCGGCCGGGTGGGCCTCCAGCTTGGGGGTCAGTTGGACTTTCCCGGGCCGCCCAGGCCTGAGGGAGGCAGCCGCTTCCGCTCCGCTGGGGACGGGATTGTGTCCAGATTTAGGGCTCCAGCAAGCAGATGTCCCTGATTCCCTGCCCAGTTTTGTGCTAAGTGGGCAGGGACCTATGGGAGGCTCGTCTAGGCCCACAGTCTCCCAGACACATCCCGGGGGACGCAGTTCTCAGGAAGGCCAGGCCCCAGGGACCCAGCAAGCTGGGCTGCCGTTTTGGGAGACGAGAGACACGGCCTTCTCATGGGCTGTGATGCAGTGGCGGGGGAGACCCAGCTCCCCGTCGGCACCGTCTGAGGCGCACCACACCAAAGGGACAGGAGGACGTGGAAAATGTGAGTGTGAATCAGTCAGACCCCAGGAGGCGAGAGGCTGTGTGGGGCTGACAGACCTCCCATCCAAGCGTTTCGAGCTCGGCTGCCAAGAATCAGGAAATAGTTACCAGAAGAGCAGCATTCGTGTGGCCTGGGCCAGCTCCGGCCACAACAGGAGGGGGCCCCGGGGGAGGGCAGGCGGTGACCAAGTTCCAGTCTGTTTTGTCCTTCCATCGCAACGTCACCATTCTAGGTGATGCCCCAGTGAACAGGACAGACGAGGTCCCCAGAGCTGTCACGTCCACGTGGGAGACGGACAGTGCACAAGTAAATTAGCGTGGTTCTTTCAGGTGGTAGCAACGGTTACAGACGGTAAGCTGCGGTCAGGAGGCGGTTGACAGGAGAGAGGGCAGCTTTTAGGGAGCAGACTCTGAAGGCTTCTCGGAGGAGGGATCCTTTGGGCTCCGACCTCAGCGATAAGAAGGAACTGGTCAGGCAGAGCTGGAGGGAGAGTCTCCCAGGCAGAGGACACAGTGAGTGCAAAGGCCCTGAGGCAGGAACAAGTGTGGCATCTTGCAGGAGGAGAAGGTGGGGATTAGGGAGGTAGGTGAGGTGGGCAGGGGGTAGATCGCCCAGCCTTGTGCCGTGGACCACTGATTTTATTCCAAGGAGCGGGACAGGATCTACTGACAGTAAAACAGAGCCTTAGCTGCCTCAAGCAGCCATCTCCTTGCAGGCAGAACAGACGTCACAGGCGAGGGTGCTGAACGTTGCTCAGGTTCTGGGGACACGTCTGTGTGCAGTGGAGCGCTGGTGAGTGTCTAACAGCCAGCTTTCAGGGGGCGAAGCCCCGACTGTAGCGCGTGCCAATTACCATGGTGTAAATGCTCCCATCATGCTGATTCCAAGCTACCCGCTGAACGTGGAATTGGGAAGGGGGCGTGCATAGCGCCTCGGGGGACGGGACCGTATCCTACTTGTGCCGTGTGGATGCAGTGGCATACGAGAGCACAGATAACAGCCAAATGGAGTCAAGTAATTGGGAAGGGATGCATTTTGAGTACTTAACTACCATTGTTTTTATGATAATTTCTTTAATTGTAAAGTTGTGCGTTTCCATTTTTAATAATGGCTGTTTTTAACAACTAACCTGCAAAATTCATGGAAACTGAAGTCTGCACTCGTGAGCTGGTACGCGCTGGCCCAACACACCTGTATCTGTGTGTCTTATAAAGGACTCCCTTCACGGGCCAAGGCGGCATCCCCTGCCTGCCTTTTCCTTCCAGGAAGACACGTGAACTGGATCAGAATGGTGGGGGCCGAATGTCAGGGAGGGGCTGCCAGCAACAGAAAACTCTTGTGTCTTGGTCCTGACCCCTGACCCCACTCCTCCCACCAACCTTGGGCTCCTGCGATCTCCCTTCCCCCACTGCCAAGAGATAGGGTGTCTCGAGGGCAGCCCCCACCTGGATTTGCTCACTGGAGGCACTTGGCACGTAGTACATGCTCAGCAGAGTGTTTGTTGAATGAATGAGTGAGATTGTGCCGCAGTCGGTGTTGATGGGTGTCAGGAAGGTCTCATCAGGCATTTAGAGGACCCGTCGTCATCTGAGCACTAAACCTCACCAGCTCCTCCCTGGATGGTTGGTACCACCTTTTCACTGGACTCTCTCCTCTCCTTCCTGGAACCAATGGTCACCCCTTGACCCGCTGCCACGTCGCCCTAAAACACGGCATGGAACACATCAATCCTGCCCACCCTCCACCTTCTGACAAAAGCCCTCAGTGGCTGTGCACAGCTGTCAGGGCACCTCCCGCATTTCTGAGCACGGGCGTTAAAGCCAGTCCAGCTCTGCAGCCAAGTCCAGTATGTCATTCTCTAAGGACCGTGGGCGATTTCACGTCGGCATGCTTTTGCCTGAAGAAGTCCCCTCCCTGAAACGTCCCCTCTCATCCTTCTCCGCCAAAAGCCTTTGGAAGTTCAGCTCGGAGGCCTCCTACCTCATCCCCGCTGGTCAGGACGAATCACTGTCACACCTGCCATGTGCCGGGCCTTTTTAAAGTTTTCTTGTCCCTGCAACCTCCATCGGTCCTGTCCTAGCTCCGGAAGGTCGGGGACTGTATTTTCTGTGAGCGTGCTTGTGGAGGGAATGAACAGTTTGGCTTAAACGGGGGTGAAGAGGGGCCTGTGATTCCCCAGGGTGAGAGACAGAGCACCTGCCTGTAGGATCTTGCTAGGAAATGCTGTGTGACCTTCGGCGGGTTAACCCCTCTGTGTCTTTGTATGCTCTTCTATAAAACAGAGATAATGCCAGTGTTGTTGGGAGGATTTTATTAACTGCAGGTATCAAATGAGGAGGAGAAAGCCTCGTCACATGTTCGTGGTACTTCATCAGCATTTGTTGTTTTTATTCATATCATTTTCTGCACGGCTCCCAGCCAGTCTGGGGCTTCAGCACAGAGCACGCTCAGTCTGTCCAGCACTCAGCGCTCCGGAAGTAGGGGTCCCTCGGGGATTTGAACTGATGGCTCTGGCTAACCATAGATCCGGGCAGGTTTTCCTCAGAGCTGTGCTGTGGTTTGGGAGGGACGTTCACGACCGAGCACTGGGCACGAAGCCCATTGTCGGTGTGACCGATGGCATGTCTGGAAAGCAAAGGTGAACCTCATCCTGAGCTCCGGAATCATTTGAGACGGTGGAGTCTGGCTTCTGGTTCTTCTCCCGTGTCCACAGGCATCCGCTCTGCCCGTGGCAGGGGTCCTGGACGTGTTTTGTGAAACAGGGACCCCCGGAAGCCTTGCTCCTCACGCTGTCGTCCGGCAACCAACAGTATCTGGCGTCCCTGGGAGCTACCTAGAAATAGAGGGTCTCAGGCCTGCCCCAGACCCACGGAGTGGGAATCTGCATTTTCCCAATATCCCCAGGTGGTTCGTGTGTGCATTTCAGCTTGAACAGTGCTAGTCGGTAGCAGAGGTGGGCACACTATGGCCTGCAGGCCAAATCTGGCCCCCCACCTGTGTTTGTAAACGGTTTTGTTGGCGTGTAGCCATGCTCACTTGTTTACACTTTGGCTGTTTTCAAGCTACAAACGGCAGAGTCAGTTGTTGCAAAAGAGACCGATGGACCGATGGCCCTAAAGGGTCTACCATCTAGCTCTTACAGAAAGTTGGCTGGCTCCTTGTCTTATGCTCTGGTCGTCAAACCTGGCCGCCCATGGCAATAACCTGGGAACTAAACACGCTGATTCCGGCCTCTCACCCTGAGATTCTGATGCGACTGGTGTGGGTGGGTCCTGGGCGTCGGGACTTCCCAGAGCTCCTCAGGTGATCTGTGTGTGCAGTTGTGAGAACAGTGGCTTTAAATTGCCCATGCAACCCAGCAAGTGCCGTTCTGCGATCCGCGACGGGCCTGAGATCAGCAGCGGAGCCCTAGTACGTGTGAATCGTCCCTGAGTTAGCCGTCGCTGTATCTGCTGTCCTCTGACGTCGAAGGCTTTCGGGGACAGAGGCGGCTGACCGGGGCCTGGCAGTTGGACCTCCCTCTCGCGCCGTCAATCTCCCAGAGTGAGCGGAGCATCCCCACGACAGCCGCTCACCTCCTGTGCCCACCAGGAGGCCAGGCAGGTGGTCACCATTATGCCTGACGGTCCCTCCCAGTGGAAACCACGTTTAAGACCAGGACTGACCTGGGGTTTCTCCCTTTCATCCTTTTCCACTCGCATCACTCAGCTCGGGGCACACGGACACCTCTCCAGAGGGAGGTGGAGTTCAGGTCCCAGGAAACCGGGAGCCCGTCCATGGGGTTCTGTGCCACGGCTCCAGGGTGGCTCTGAAGTCGCCGCACCCGCTTCTCCCAGAGGGTGAGGTGTGGGAGTCGCCTGCCCCTGCCCTGGAGTGTCCGGGAGAAGAAGGTCACGGGGTCTGACACTGGGATCGCGCACCTGGGTGGGACGCAACCGACGGGAATAATGACCAGGTTCTAGAGCTGACTAGGTCTTTGGACCCTCCTCACGAGACTGGGCGGAGGCAGGTGGAGGGGATGGAGATGGCAGGAGGGAGAGAGGCCTGGGTGTAACCAGGGTCAACTCAGGCTCTGGGTTTGAATCCTGGCGTTGCCGTTTCCCAGCTTTGGCAGTGCCTCAGTTTCCTCTTCTGTAAAATGGGAGCAAGATGGGGGTTGGTAAAGGAGATGAGGGAGTACATAGAACATGTGCCCGGCACATGGCACTTGGAGCTTTTTTATTATTAATGCTGTGAAGTGGGTGATTATTCAGGGGAGGGGGTCGTTATGGGCTGGCCCAGGCCCAGATCGGGACTCGAGGAATCTTGCAAGGGGGACAGGGTAGGCTAGGCAGAAAGGGGCAGGGATCCCCAGAGCGCCCCCATCTGAGGCCCCAGATGCTGACCAGGGTGTGGAGTTGGGTGAGACTCTCAGCGGGGCCTTGGGGACGACAAGATCACACCCGCTCCCCACTCTGAGACCCCCTTTTCCCTCGCTCTGAGATGGTGCAGCTTTGCCAGTCTGAACCTCAGTTTCTTCCTCTGCAGAACGGGAGCAGTGATCACTGCCCTTTTCCACCTGAGGCAGGCTAAGGGCAGTAAGTGGAATAGTATTGATATTTGCAAGGCGCTCGGCGTGCTGTGGGGGCGGAGCAGCCCCCCTGGACGACCCCCAGGTCACTGTTACTGCTGGTTTTTTCATCTTTGCCTTTATCCTCAGGACTGCAGAGGGGCTGGGAGCAGCTGGTCAATAGACTGTGCACAGCACAGTGTCGGGCGTGTAGGAAGCTCTTGGGAAATGCTGGCATCTTCCGCAGTGGGGCTTCTTGAGGATTTGGAGGGGGACGGCGGCAGGAAGGCCCTGGGCAGGAGGGCGCAGGTGCAGACTCGCTGGGCAGCAGCCCTGGTCAGCCGTGCTGGCCGTGCCGGGGGCAGACAGTGGCCTGCTTGGCGGCCCAAGGATGAGATTCCAGGGGGCCTGGAGACCCCACCAGCCTGGACCCGGGGACCAATAACAGCTGCTCCAGGAGGGAAGCCTGGAGACGGCTGCTGGGAGGGACAGCAGGTAAAGCTTTGGAGTGAGGCTGCAGCCCAGCTGGGGGTTCTTGGCACCAACGGTGGTCTTAGGAGACGTCACGCTCCCTGCCGTTGGAAAGCCCCGGCCCTGCCCTTTCTGGCCCTGGGTGTGCAGAAGCCGGGCATGTCTCACTGGTGGCCACAGCAGCCATGCCGAGCAGCCCCCTGGGAGGGGGAACCCTCCTCAGTCGGCTGTGCCATCTCCCCCGGCTCTGGGTCCTGGTCCCTGGTCCCCCTCGTCTACTCCGCCCCAGCTACCATCTGCGGGGCCAGCTCCAGCAGAGGCTCCACATGTCAGGGGTGAGAGGCGGCCACAGCTCCCTGGCTATTGGAAGTATAGTGTTTCAGGGTTTGGGGTGGTGGTGAGGGACAGGCTAGTTCAAGGACACTGGGCCACGCGTCGGGAATTGACAGCAACATAGCAGGGGGTAGAGGGAGGCTGTTCCCCCCCTCCAGCCCCTCCTCTTACAGAATAGAGAGAAGGGGGCAGACCTGAGCCAGGAGGTTCCGGGGTGGACACTGCTGCAGCCTCGGGAAGCCCACGGTTGCCCGTGAATGTGCAGGCCCCCGCTGTGTGCCCCGGCGTCCACAGAATGCCTGTAGCTGGCCTCTGTGTTCAGCCACATCGTGAGCCATAAATTAAAGCTACAGAGAGGGGCAGGGGGGGATTGGTGGTGGTGAGGTCACAGGCCAGGGCAGCCTGTGCCAGGGACTGGCTTGCGTTCCTGGTGTGGAGGAAAGATGGGGAGAAAGGGAACCGGGAACCCTCGAACCCCACCCTTACTTTCCCCGTGGGCTTTGGTTTCTTTCTCCTTGGTTGGAGAATTGGTGTGACCACGCCCCTCGGTACACACTGAAAGGCTTTGCGGCGTGTTTGTTTTCATTTCACTTGGCTCATCTTTTCCAAGGGATGGAAAGATGGTCTGGTTTGGCAGCTGCCCGCAATGAGGACTTCGGGGTGGCCAAGAGAATCAGTGTGTGCCTTAAGAGAAATCAGGCTGGACAGAAAGGGTGACGGTGTGGGGAGGAGCTCCCACTCCCCCCCCCCCCTCGGTGAGGGCAGTGTCAGCAGCCTGGTGCCAGCACCTGTCCCCGCCCACTTGGGAAGGAGATGAAAGGAACAGGCCTGCGGGGGTTGGGGGAGGGTGGCTGGTTTTGCTGTGAGCCCCTTTGATCTCTCCTGTCCAGCGGGGCCTGCTCTTTTCCCCTCTGAGGGCTGACTGACGTGAGAGGAAGAACAGGCCCACGGCAGCAAAAGTGGACCCTCATCATAGCAGCAACCATCCTCACACGGGCCCCCGGAGACTGGGGACAACACTTCCATCTGCCCATTTTACAGACGTGGAGACTGAGGCTTAGAGAGATGGCCTGAGCTTTGTCAGGGGCAGGCAGGCTGGGGCGTCAGGGTGTGACCCAGGTTTCCCCACGTTCACCGTGCTCTTGCCTGAAGCTGACCAGGGCCCCCTCCCTCCTGCCTTGGGGGCTTCCGCCCCACGTAAATACTGGTGCTAGATGCCAGCTCTGTAAGGGGCCTCTCATTTCAGCTTCCCCGCCCCTGGCTGAGGGGTCGGCACGATTTCAGGGGGAAGAATCAGAGCACAGAGAGGTCAAGACCCTCATCCAAGGTCACACAGTCACCAAGTGAAAGAGGCCAGGCGTCTGACACTAGCACTTTCTATACCTCACCCCGTGACTCCTGCCTCCCCGCAGTGCCCGGGGGTTTCTGCCCAGCTCACACCACGGGAGGGTGCTGGGTTCCCAGCCAAGCTCAGCCCAGGTGCGGAGGCTCACCTGTCTCACTGTTTTCCTCTCCCCCGCCCCCGCCCCCGCCCTCCCCTGGGGCCCGGCAGCAGCAGCAGATGCCCCGCAGCGGCCAGGAGGAGAAGGAGGACAAGGAGAAGGAGAAGGAGGCCGAGAAGGAGGACGAGAAGCCGGACGTGGAGGATGGCAAGGAGGAGCTGATCAAGTAAGGCCGGCGGCCGCCCGGCAGGGGCCCGGCCGCGACCCCCGGGTCGGGGGGGCATGAACGGGGCCGTGGACAGCCCCCTGGAAGGGTGTGCGCGGAGGTGGCATCTACAGATCGCCTGCCTCGAAGGGAGGCACTTTGTGCTCCGCCTGTGCCCGACAGCCCCCCTTCCGGAAGCCCGCTCTTCTCTCCTCCCGCCCGCCCGCCCTTTCTTTCTCGAAGCCTCTGGAGACCTCAGAGACTGAGAGCTCATTTGAGCTCCACTCCTGAGCGAATAAATCCAGGCAGTGACTCTGGAACCCCTTGCCTCCTCCCTCCTCGGCCGAGTCTCCTGAGATGCTGGGGGCGGGAGGGGGGGTCAGAGGCGCTCGCCGCTCACCGAAGGAAGGACTAGGTATGCAGGCAGGCGGCGGGCCTCACCTTTAGAATGATCGCTGTCGGTGTGAGTTCTTGCAGATCAAGGCACAGCCTCGCCTCGGGGTGGGGGGGCCCCCCCACCGGCAGCCTCCCGTGCCTGCCAGGGGCGGGAGCACAGCCAGCTGGAGATTCACTCCGAGGAAGGGGGGGCAGTGGGCACGGCTTAGCGCCAGGTACCTGGAGTGGGCTCAGGAATGTGGCTTCTGAGAGCATCTGGCTTGTTACCCCTTGTCTCCCAGACGCTCCTGCGAGGCCCTTCAGGAAGATGAATGGAAGGCGGAGGTGATAAATCTGAGAAGCCCCACAGTAAAGTCTCCTGAGTCGGCTTCTGAGAAAGTCCCAGCCCCAGTTATTGAGGTCACATGCTCCCCACACGCCTGGCTCGGCCTGCATAAGACCGGCAGGAAACTTTCCTCTTGCGTTTTCTGCAGGACACAGTGGTCCGTGATAATACGGAACGCAAAGTCAGTGTCGTTTACAGGGCCCCTTGGGGGATGTCTCCTCTTTGGGGAGTTAAAGTGGCCTGAAGATTGTACCAGCCTGCACCCCCCCCCCCATGCCGTTAATCCAGTAATCTTGCAGACAGAGAGCAGAGAGCATCTCTGTTTGGTGAATAAAATGGTCTTGCAGATAGCCACCAGCCCACACCCCTACTTGGTGAATAAAATAGCCAGTCGGTTAACTCCCAGCCCACATCCCTGTTAGGAGAGTAAAGCAGACAACAGCTACCAGTTCACACCTCCCTTTTCATAACTAAGATGGCATTGCAGACTGCTACCAGCCAGCCCTCGCCCCAAGCTTTTTCCCTCTTTCCTACCCTCTGATTAGTAGAAAGTCGCTGGCAGCCAGCACTCATCTTGCTAAGGAAAAGCACGTCTCTTGAAACTGCCACCTAGGTTCCCGGCACTGGTGAAACCATCCCTGTCTCTCCTCCCTGGCCTTTAGGGAGAAGACAGATGACACCTCTGGGGAAGACAACGATGAGAAGGAGGCAGTGGCCTCCAAAGGCCGCAAAACCGCCAACAGCCAGGGAAGACGCAAAGGCCGCATCACCCGCTCAATGGCCAATGAGGCCAACAGTGAGGAGGCCATCACCCCGCAGCAGAGCGCCGAGCTGGGTGAGTCTCGGGCTGGAGAAGGGGCGCCGCAAGCACAGCAGGCTCAGAATCCCAGCGCTAGCTGCACACTCGCTGTGTGACCTGGGGCAAGTTCCTTAACCTCTCTGTGCTTCAGTGGCCTCGTCGGCACTGCGGTTGCCCGTAATGCCTGTAACCGTGGGGTGAGCGTTTTAGTGACTTTGTGTGTAGGAAGGGCCTAGAACAGCGCCTGGAGCATGGGAAAGTCTCACTGGCTGTCAGCCGTGATTATTCCAGAGCTGGAGAGTTCACATAAAATTCCAGATCACCAATTTGGTTTTGTTTTTCACTCAGAAAATCTGGCCTTGGGACTTCCCTGGTGGTCCAGTGGTTAGGCCTCTGCTCTTTCAGTGCCAAGGGCCTGGGTTCAATCCCTGGTCGGGGAGCTAAGATCCCGCAAGCCACCGAAAAACCACCCCTTTTTGCGGGATCTTAGTTCCCTGACCAGGGATTGAACCCATGCCCCCTGCAGTGGAAGTGTGGAGTCTTAACCACTGGACCACCAGGGAATTCCCTGTACCTTCATTTCTGTGGGCCTCAGTTTCTCCTTCTGCTCAGTGGGTGCCCACCCCCAGGTGCTCTGAGCCTCACGCCCTACCCCAAGGGGGGAAACAAAAGAGAGAAGAATTGAGTAGCAGTTCCCAAGTTCGGCCACAGGGGGGCAGCCGGTGTGTGCTTGCTGTCTGTAGCGTTTTGGCCGTTTGGGGCCTGCCCTCCGGCATGTGCGGGAACCCGGACCCGTGGCCTGAGTGTTCAGGCTGAGGCCCCAGCCACCTGGATGGCTTCCCGGGATGGGAGTTGATGGAGGTGATGTTCCCTGTCTCACAGACGCCCGCCTCGTCCACACCCAGGGTTCGTGCCAGGCACCTCTTCCTTCTCCCCGTGGGAGGTCATTGGTACCCATTTCATACATGGGCTGTTTGAACCTTAGAGAAGGGATGTTGCCTCTGTAAAGTCCCAGTCAGTTGGGGTTCAAAGCCAGCCCGCTGGCCACAAACCCCGTGCAGCTCCTGTGGGCTGGTGCTGGAGTGCCTGGAGACCCAGGGCAGGAGGGTTCCCTTCAGGAGGGGAGGCACTGGCACACCTGACTTCCGGGGAAGCTCTCCCGGACCCCAGGCTGACGCTGGGGCCGGATGGTGGAGTGGAAAACACAACCCCAGGCCCTCTGATGGGCACTTCCCATCCCAGGCTCCACTTCCACAGCCTGCCTCTGGGGGTGCCGTGGGAGGGAAGGGGAAAGCTGGCCATGGTAGCAGGGGGCGGGGAAGCTGCCCGAACTTCCCTGTGATGGTCAGCGGCCTCTACCAAGTGCATACTCTGTGCCTAGCGCGGTTCCAGGCACTGAGTCCGTGACGCTGACGTCCCTCACGCTCGCCGCCCTCGCGACATCTTAAGCGACTTTCAGGGAAGAACAAGGGCTCACGTGTAGGGGAACTTGGAGGAGAGGCTCAGAAACAGCCATAGCAGACACTCGGCTAACTCCCCCGACTCCAAGGCAGCTGTGTTCCTTCTCAGTAACACGAGCAGCCCCATCCTCGTACCGCATGAGTCAGGGGAGAATAGAGTAATCACCCTGTAGAGCAGGGCCCTCCCGCAGGGGACAGGTGGCCATGTCTGGAACCGTTTTTGATTGTCCCAGTTGGAGTGGGGGATCCTGGCACCTAATGGGTAGAGGCCAGGGATGCTGCTCCACACCCGCAATGCCCAGGGCAGCCCTCACGACAGAGGGTCACCCGGCCCCAGTGGGTCCATGCGCAGATGAGGTCCCTGCCCATCACGTCCCTCCTCCTCTCCCGCCGCCTTCATGTGGTCACCAGGCTCCCAGCCGAGTGCATACAGAGGCAGCTCAGGGTCCAGGCCCTGGATCGCCTCAGCGTTCCCCTCTGTAAAACAGGTGCCTGCACACCCTCCACCCAGCAGGCACCCCGAGTAGCCAGAGGCAGAGAAAGTGCCCCGCTCCAGGCTGCTGCCAACACGCTGTGTCTTCCTTTCCAGCTTCCATGGAGATGAACGAGAGTTCTCGCTGGACCGAAGAAGAGATGGAAACAGCCAAGAAAGGTGAGGGATTTCTGGCTGCTCTAATCGCCCTCGATGGGCATCCGGGTCCTGCAGCTTGTGTGGTGGGGAGGAGGTTGACCTGTGCCCTTAAACGGGGCTGTGGTGTGGTCTGCAGTGGGTGTTCTCAGATTGGCCATGTCTCCTCGGAGCCTCAGTTTTGTCCTCCAGAAAATGGGTCTGTGTGGCCATGTTGTCGGTGTACGGCTTCCGTGACCACTGGGGCCAGCATATCATGGTGTTGCAGACTGAGTGGCGGCAGAGCACCCGGGTGCCTTGGGAGGTGCAGAGCCTGCTGGTGGCCACCGCGGCGGGGTCACGGGGTCAAGCTGTTCCCCTTCGCTGCGCCGTCTCCCTGCGCTGTGGTGCTGACGCCGCGTTCTCTGTAGAAGCCACCAGCACATTCATTGTTCATTGGAGCCAGAATGGCTGGGCCCTTGGCTTCCTGGCTCAGTGACCAATCTCTGGGTCTCAGTTTCCCCATCTGTGAAAGAGAGGGGCATCCGGGTTGGCCAAGAGAAGCCAGAGGTAACAGGCACTAAGCGTCCCAAGGATGGCCCGGCACTGTCGGGGCTACGTCGGTGTCGATCCCCCGGCCCCCATCTCTGGGAGATGCTCTAGCTGCCCCTCCCTCTCCTGTGCCCAGGGCAGGGGCCGTCAGACTAGCTCAGCGCCGGCAGGAAGGCCAAGGCTGAGGTGGCATCTGAGCCCCCTTTTGCCTGCTTGCTCTCATTCATCTTGACCCCAGCCCTGAGAGGTGAGTCTTGTTTCCGGCCGTTTTGTGGACGAGGGAGTGAGGGGCAGAGGCCGAGGATGGCCCGGTCCTGGAGCTGGTGACCTGGGCCTCCCAGCTCTTGTCCCCAAGGTCCTGCTGAGGCCCCGCTGCTGAGGTGCAGCTCCTTTGTGCCCAGAGCTCCAGGTCATGACTCAGGGACGGAGCAAATGGCCTTTCTAATGAAGGACCCAGGTGCACAGGGACAGTTGTGTGCGAGGACAGCTGGGCCCGGAGGCTGAGACCTTGGACCATGGGCTGCCTGCCCTGCCCACCCCCTCCCCTCCCTCTGCCCCGGGAGAGGGTGCCTGGGGGCCTGAGCGTCTGGTCCTGGTATTTCAGAAACTGACCAGGAGCAGCCCCAGACCTGATCAGGCCCCCTACCGGGGACCGAGCCCTTCCCCTCAGGGCTCCTGCCCGGGCACGCTGTCCCTTGGAGGCTCCAGACCTCCTTCCTCCAAGCTCCCAGGCCTCTGGTGAGGCCGGCCTGGAGGAAGGGCCGGGCTGGACCCTCAGCCTCATTCAGAAGAGGAGGAGCTGCCTTGGTTCCTCTCGCAGGTGAGGCCCTATTTTCAGCGTCTCAGGAGCACCAACGGGGGCCTGTGCGCATGGTCTCTGGCTGCCGGGGGTCAGTGGGTGCTGTCAGCCCCCCAAGGGGGCCACGCTGTCCTTTTCTTCTGTCTTCTGTGTCTACTTTGTGGTTTTTGGTATGGATTGCACCATGGGGTGCAAAAGAGGCTTTATTTGAAAATGTGTGATGTTTTTTCCCCCCTTTAATTTTGGTGAGATACGTATAATGTAAAAACCTACCATTTTAATGATTTTAAACTGGACAATTCAGTGGCATTAAGTGCATTCATGGCGTTGTGCAGCGATCACCTCTCTCTTGCCCCAGAACCTTCTGCCACCCCAAACGGTGACCTCGTACCCATTAGCAGTCATTCCCCATTCTCCCCAAGCCCTGCCCACCTCTGGTGCCCACTAGTCCGCTTTCTGTCTCTATGGATTTGCCTGTTTAGGACGTCGGCGTGAATTGAATCACATGGCATATGCCCCCTTGTGTCTGGCCTCTCTCAGCATCATGTTGTTGAGGTCCATCCATGTCGTAGCCTGTGTCAGCACCTCATTCCTTTTTATGGCTGAGTTGTATTCCTCCGCGTGGACAGAGGAGTTCTATTTATCCATTCATCCATTGCTTGATGGACACTTGGGTTGTTTCCACCTCTTGGCTATTGTGAGTAATGCTGTTGTGAACATTTGTATAGAATTGCATGGTTTTTTTAACCACACGTGAGACCCTGGGATCTCAGCCACCGGCAGTGATATTGCCCGGGGACCCACCCACCAGGGCCGTGAGGGGCTCCACGTGCATGTCCCAGGGCTACCAGCCTGTGCTGTGTCTTCTGTCGTCATGGCAGCCCCATCCCCAGCTCCTTCCCAGTTGCCCGGGAACCGGGAGTCGGCTGAGTCAGAGGCTGCCCTCTCTCTTCCTTTGGGAGACGGCTGGGGATGACTCACCGGCTGGGACGGGAGTGTGCCCCACCGTCTCAAGGTTGAATCCTCAGTGGCGGCAGCGAGCTCATCCTGGGTCCTGCCTGTGGAGACGGCAGCGTGCGAGTCCCCCCGGGGACCGTGCACGCCGAGGCCCTGCTCAGTGACATTTGTGATAATGTGATGAGTGCCAGTGTGCTTGTCCGCCGTGAATTATAGCAATCTGGACGATTACCGCTCAGGGTGGCTGCTAATGGCTGCCTGTTCCAGGCGGCGGGAGGGGATCGGGGCCGGGAGGCAGGTGCTGGCAGCCCCCAGGACTCCTTCTCCACAGTGGGCGGGGGTGGAGAGGCTAGGAATGTTCCAGTGCCCCCGGCCCTCAGAAACCCAGGAAGGTACCCAAAACCCAGCTGTGCCCGAGACAGATGGTACCCACCCATCCTCCTACCCATTTACATCGACCCAGTGCCTCACCCTGTGCAGGGCAGGGGTACCCAGAGATGAGCCAACCCTGGTCCCTCCCTCAGGGAGCCCAGGAAGTGAGCAGCCAGGTGTCCCCAGGGCCTTGGGACCACTGAGCCTGCCCCAGGCATCCCAGGAGACTTCCAGGAGCCAGGCCTAGAAGGATGAGCTGCAGAGGGTCCCCCGTCCCCGGAGAGAAACTGGACCTCAGCCTCTGGACCTTTTAGCTCTGTGACCTCAGGCAAGCTAGTCAACCTCTCTGTGCCTCAGTTTCCTCATCTGTACAATGGGAATTAGAGTATCACCCACTGTATGAGTTTCCTGGGGCTGCCGTAACAAGGTACAAACTTAGTGGCTTAAAAACAACAGAAATGTATTCTCCCCCAGTTCTGGAGACCGTGAGTCCGAAATCAAGGTGTCGGCAGGGCTGGGTTCCCTCTGAGGGCTCCAGAGGAGGGTCCTGCCTCTCCTCCTCCAGCCTCTGCTGTTGCTGGCAATCCTTGGCGCTTCTTGGCTTCTAGACATTCCAATCCCTGCCTGCATCGTACATGGCTGTCTTCCCTCTGTGTGTCTCTGTCCAAATTTTCCTCTTCTTATAAGGACCCACCCTAATCTAGCATGACCTCATCTTAACTCGATCACATCTATAAAGACTTTTTTTCCAAATAAGGTCACATTCACAGGTTACAGGTGGGTGGACATGAAATTTGGCGGCGGGTGGGGAACACTGTTTAATCCAGGACAACCACCTGTGTGGGGTTTTGGTGAAAGAAAACAGAAGCGCTTACAGGGGTGGTGACTTAGACACACTGAGTTCCCTGTCACTGTTTGTAATGATAACCAACTCCTCAGCCTTGTGACCCTGGCCCATCCCTGTCTTGGCCTCATTTTCCCTCGTCCTCCAAAATGAGGCTGGGATGCCATCACCGAGGGGCATTATAAGAGTGGCATGAGCCATATTCGTGCAGTCCTTGGCATACAGTACGTGCTCAGAAGTGGCAGGCCTGCAGTTCAGCACAGACTCTGGAGCCTTTCTTCCTGGGTTTGAGTCCCAGCTCTGTCCCTTGTGGGTGTGTGACGCTGACCAGTGCCTGCGCTTCCCGGGGCCGCAGGGAAGGGGCTGGAGGTGAGCGACCTGCTGAGCAAGCATAGAATGACATTTGGAGGCGGTTTCACAGCGCTGGGGAAGGGTCCTTGGGCTGACACCCAAAGCACGGAATAACATTAAGTAACACTGTCAAGTACTTGTCGGTACGCCTGGGTACCAGGTACAGCTAAGGGCGTTATGTGTATCAAGTCACTTCATCCCCACTCACCTTATGAGGCAGATGCTATGACTAGTTTCCTTATCCAGATGATGAAATTGAGACCGAGAGAGGTTAAGTGAGCTGCCCAAGGTCACACAGCTGTTAATTGGTGGAGCTGGGATTTGAACTCACGCACTCTAGTTACAGAATGGGAATGGGGCTGGTGTGAGGTTTGGATGAGTGGGTCCATGGGCCTGGCTACTATTAATCAGATAACGAGAGAGGGAAGGGCCTCCCAGCAAAGGAATAGCATGTGCAAAGGCCCTGTGGCAAGGGCAGCGTGGTCAAGTAAGAAGCTAGTAAAACCCAGAGAACGAGAGGAAGAGAGGCAAAGAATGGAGAGGCCGTCGGGAGGGCCACCCCTCACCCCCCGGCCTTACCAGCTGTGGGATAGAGTTTGGCTGTTACTCTGAGAGCATGGGGAAGACCATTGCATGGGGAGGTGTGGGACAGGGGACAGGATGGCTGCAGGGTTCCAGGTTGGCAGGTGGGCACCTGCTCCTTCCTTTGTGCTTGGAGTGAGGGCTGCCTGTCCTGGGGCTCCTACCAAGTGAGCACTGAGCATGTGCAGGGCAGCCTCAGGGAGCTGGCTGCCTGCCCTCGGGCCCAGCGCCATGCTGGGCAGGCACTAGGCTGGGATGTGAGGCTCTAGTTCCCCTGGGAAAGGTCAGCCTGGCCTGGCTTGCAGTCTCGACCCAGCTGTGTGGGAGGCCCAGGGCTCTGCTGGCAGCTCCTACTGGTCTCCAGCCCCCTTCTCTGGTGGACAGGGAACCAGCTTTGGAGGGGGCAGGGAAGCCCCCAGGCACACCATTCCAGACCAGAAATAGGCACTGGCCCAGCTCCTGGCCACCAGCCCCTCCCTGGCCTCGAGTGGCCTGCCTGGTGAGGAGGGAGAAGGCGAGGTGTGCGGCCCCAGAGTAGGGTGCTGCAGGGACCAGGATCTGGTGGCCCCATGCAAGGCCTGTCGGGCCGGATGGAGCCCAGGTGGACCCCGAACTCTCCCCCAGTAACTTCAGGCTGTCTCTGCCTGCAGGGGGACCGAGGGAGAAACCACGAATTGCTTTGCACCTCCAAAACGCTTGTTGTGCACACTGGCTGGTTTAATTAGTTTTCACGGATGAAGAGTCTGAGGCTTGGGGAGGGGAGGTGTGAGTCTGTGAGTCCCCAGCCTTGGAACTTGGAAATGTGGGGCCTACCATCCACGTGTCTATCATCAAAGCCTCATGCCGTCCTCACTGCAGGGACCAAGGGAGAGCGATGGCCTCTGTGCTTGGACAGCCGTGCACCTGCCCACCGGCGCTCACGACGGGCGGCATGGCGCTGTGGTTAGCGCACAGGGCTGGAGGCTGATGCACCAGGGGTGCTGGGTCACTTCTGAGTACAGGCATCAGGGAGGGCCCAGCAGGAGACGGGGCCAGCGCCTGGAGCGGGGACTGAGGACAGTTGATGTACAGGAGCGGGGCGGCCTTAAAGGTTGTCAGAAGGGACCCTGCAGCATCCCGGGGCTGGCATCAGTGGGGAGCTGTCGCCATCTCCGGCTGGAGAGAGACTGCTGAGCTTTGTCTTGGGTGCGCGCTCTCCCGACCTGGATGCTTCTGACGTGTGGGAAACAGGCCACTGTGATGGCTCAGAAGGAGGAGAGAGTCGGGGTTTCTGCATGAGCGCGGGGGACAGCCAGACACCAGGGCAAGCTCCAGGCCACTCTCTTGTTCCTTGTCAGCACCCTGGAAGGTAAAGTCAAGCATCTCCCAGCCCACCTGCACTCCCAGGGGCAAAATCCACACGTGGGCGTTCCAGTTGGTGCTTCCTCAGGGAAAGAGCCCCCTGGTAGGTTACACAGCAGTGATGATGTCTGTTACCACGTGGTGGCTGCTGGCTGGTTCCAGCATTTTGCACGAATGATATTACTTAATCCTCCCAAGGGACCCTCAAGGCGAGTTCTCCATATTTGCGAACGCACATGTGCGTGCACACACACACACATGTACACACACACGTGCACACACACACGCACAACATGCACACACATGCACACGCACACGTGCACACGCACACACGCCTTGTGCTTCACAGATGGGAAGACTGAGGCCCAAGGGGGCAGTGAGCTGGGGCTTGCCCAGCAAATAACATAGAGCTCCTTGGTCCTGGGAGCAAACCACTTGGCTGTGCTCTATGGGAAAACTTGACATTGAACACATAACATGGCATTTTTCCTACAGTGGTAGGGTGTCGGGTCGCACACAGGTGATTTTTTTTTTTCATCTTAATAGGTGGTCATGTATTGGGAGATCATTGGCTTTGATCGTGTATTGGGAGATCATTGG